>NC_064810.1:7144799-7217155 GCF_023721935.1 Panthera uncia | reverse complement strand
TTTTTTTTTTTTTTTTTTTTTTTTTTTAAAGAGAATACCCTTATTCGTAGGAAATTACACTGAAATGTTACTAGGCAAAGAGGCAAAAGATCCAGAGAAAATAAATTGTGTGTAGGTTTGTGTGTGTCCAAAGTCATTTACTGAGACTTTGAAAGAACATGATGAAGCAAATATTAACAATGGATGAATCTGAGTAAAGGGCCCAGGGGAGCACTCTGAATTTGCAAGAATACTGCAAATATGTTTGTGAATTTACAATTATTGTGAAATAAAGGTTTTAAAAAGTTCAGGAAGGTGCCCTGTGGTGTTGAGCAAATGAAGGGCCCGAGTAAGGAGCATCAGGCTGTCGTAAAGCCCACGTGGAAAAGAGGCCTCTGCAGGGATGAGCCGGGGACAGAAAAGCTGACCGTGGTTTGGAGGGACAAGGGGAAAAGGAGGACACACATTTCCCTTTTGTGGCTGTAATTTGCATTTGTAGGCCTCGCTGGGGCTGGCCGCACGGGGGACAAGAAGGGCGGTTAGTGCCGATAAATCTGGCTTTTCTTGTATCTGAGCTGGCTGGAAGATTGAGATTGTCCAATAAGGGGTCACTGCCTCCCCACACGTAAGTACTTCATGCATTATTATACCACATGAAGATGCCAAGTCATTACTACAGTGGAAGGCGTCCTAGAACAGGCTGCAGTCACGTCCTTTCCAGGGTCACGCTCAAGTCAGGACACCAGGCTGAGCACGGAGAAGCGCGTCATCCCTAAAGCATCTGATGGGGTGCCAGGCGTCGAGGTGGGCAATTAGGACCATGAGCTGAACTGATGGTGACAAGCCAGTGTGGTTCTCTTACCGGAACGGTCCACGCAAGAGGCGAAAAGGAGGTGCTGACTCCCCGGCATTCCGTTCCTCCAAGGAACGGCAGCAGGTAAGGGTCAGGTGCATGGGGACAACAGTCTCGCTGCTGAGGAGCTCCGAACGATGGGGTGCTGCCTCTTTGTGGATGTGGGGGCCAGAGGGCAGGAAGTGGGAAAGGTTAGGAGCTGAAAGTTACTCAGTCGGGGTGGACAAAAGCTCCTTAACCGAGGACCCCCCGCGAGCAGGTCTCGGCGGAGGTCTCGGTGGAGGGCTCTGGCCGTGACTGCGGCGCCCTCCCGAAACCCACAACGCACGGCTGTGCCCCAAGTGAGTTGTGAGGGCGGCAGCTTTCCCGCTGAGGCCCACCGGCCACCACCTTGCGTCCGTCAGGCGCTTTGGAGAAGCAGAACCGACGGGACTTCTGGGAAGTCCCAGATGGGCAGCTGGCAGGCTGGAGGCCCAGGAAACCCGTGGCATCGTTTCAGGCTAATTTGGGGTCCAAAGGCAGGAGAAGACCCGTGTCTTGGCTGGAGGACGGTCAGGCAGAGAGCTGGGGTTGGGCCTGGAAGATCCCACGGGCTTTTCTTTTTTTTAATGTGAGTGCAGTTGGCCCACACAATGACTCACCAACTCTACAGGCGATGCTATGCTCACCACGAGGGTAGCTACCCTCTGTCACCAGACAGGGCTGCGGCAATACCGTCACGTGGAGAGACGCTCGTTTTCACTCATCATCAGGGAAATGCAAACCAAAACCGCAGGGAGATACCACGGCACGCCTGTCCGAATGGCTGAAATCCAAAAGGCAAGAAATAACGAGCGCGGGCGGGGATGCGGAGAAAAAAGGGTCCCTCGTGCGCCACTGGGGGGAACGCAAACTGGTGTCGCCACCGTGGAAACCAGTAGGAAGGTTCCAGAAGACGAAAAAAATGGGCTCCTTGCGTTCTTTGAGGAAGAGAACGTGGGTCAGGTTGGAGACTGCTCTCCTTCAGGTGGTGCTGGGTTGTGCTTTGTCTTTGTAGGAGCCCAGGAAGGTTGGAATGCCCGGCCCAGGCTTTCTCAGCCCGAGAAAGCAAGCTGTGCGGGGACTTCAGTGTCACGGATTTCACGTGCCGGAGGCTGTGTGAGCGTCTCCTGGCTTCTGCAGGACAAAGCTTGTTGTGACACTTCAGGAAACTCAGAGGCAGCACGCGCTTCTTGAGGCTGCCCCTTGCTGCCGTTTACAGCCTCGGGGGGGTGGGGTGGGGGGACTGTCACCTGCTGCGGTGAATGGGAACCCTCCTCGAGATGGCTCTGGAGCTCCAGGTCGGTGAAGGAGGATGGAGAGGGGGAGTCACAGCTTGATGAAACAGAGATGAATTCCCACGCGTCCTCCGGGCATAATTTAAACTCATTCGTTTTTAAAAAACTGATAAGGGGGGTGGGCACGATCCACAGCAGGTTGCGGCCCGGTCGTTGCTTCCGCGAGCAGGAAGGATATCCGTGGGTCAAGACCGCACGCAGGATACGGGGACACACGCGGTGAGGTCAACGCGGGGCCGTCAACCGCTCAGCTGTCTTGCAACCTCAGGCGAAGAACTGAGACTACATCCCAGTTTCCCCCTCCTGTACCTGGGTGATTGTCATGGCACCCTTTTCACAAGGTGGTTGCGAGGACTGAATGAGACGACAGGTAGAAAAGCACGAGATTGTTCAGACCCGCTGTGAGTGCTCAGTGAGCGCTGTAAATAGGTGTATATTCACACAGACACATAGTATATTACACCTGCATGTAAATACGCAGCATTTGACGTGGTGAATATACGTGTATAGACATATATACGCAATGGCGAGGGATATTTGTCATCAGAGCGGAATGGATCTATTCTGCGTGGTAGGCAACAGTGGTTGTTTGGCCAAGCTTTCAAAGGAACGATGCATTGAAAAGTGCCTTTTGTGTAACTGTGGAAACGGACTGGTTTTCCTTCCCCAAAGCCACACTCATCAAGGCTACGAGGTTAGAAGCCTCTGTGAAGCTTCCTCGATGTGGGGTTAAAAACGGCCGCTTCCCTGAGGTCAGGAAGTGAGAAGTGGAAGGTGGTCACAGTTTAAGTAGCTGATGTTGTGCACATGCACACACACACACACACTCTTGTGCACACACACGCGTGGGGACCTTGCGCCATGTTATGTGGGACCAGGGCCATGACTCTTGTCAAGGTCTCCTCTCTTCCGGGATCCTCTCCTTCCCTCCATTCTTTTCTCCTTCTCTCCTTTCTGTTCTTCTGATATTTCCCTCTTTTGTCCTGCTCTCTTGTTTGCCTCCTGGCTCCCTGCATCTACGTTTATTCATTTGAGAGTCTAAAAAAGGTAAGAAGAAAGCTGGTGTGTAAGCTCAAAGTTCTTTACTGCCAGGAACGTCTGCCTCTGTTCAAAAATGGCCGTGAAACTTGGATCATGGGAAACACAGAAGGGCTTGGAAAAGTGTACTTTTACTTGACCTGTTGCTGGTGAGTCTTGAGATCGCCCTCCGCAGTGAACGGTGGGAGAAGCGTCAGCAGGGAGGTGCGGGGGCTGCCCCTGAGAGAATTTCTAGCCTGTTCCCCAGCCACAGCCTCCATGAGAACACTACGACTCGACTGTCTGCTGGGATGTCTTCCTCCCAGCAAGCTCCCACCCCACCAGCAAGCTCCCATGAGCGTGCTCTCATCTGCCTGGGTGTGTAGGAGACCTCCGGACACAGAGACTTCCACTCGTGGTGGGTTTATGGAGAATCCGGTCACATAGGATAAGAAATGGAGCCTATTGTAAGTGGATACTAATGAAACTGGAGATTCTGTTGTTTTGTGGAAAACAATTGCAAATCTCACATCAGTTTCGTGAGCTCCGCGATGCAGTGAAATGGTGGACCCACACGCGTTCTGTCTTCCAGGACAAATTCGACATAAGGCGTACATAAATAAGTCAGTGGATTGATTTGGAGAAAACGTGCCACAAGTTAATTAAAAACTCCCCTGGAGAGGCGCTCCGTCGGTTGAGTCCGAGTCTTGATTTCAGCTCAGGTCATGCTCTCGTGTTTTGTGAGTTCGAGCCCCACGTTGGGCTTTGCGTACCCAGTATGGAGCCTGCTTGGGATTCTCTCTCTCCCTCTCTCTCTCTCTCTGCCCCTCTCCCACTCTCTCTCTCTCTCGAAACAAATAAATAAGCTTAAAAAAGCACCCCATGGATAAGAAGATGGATCGTAAGAAGAAAGGAAAAGTGAGGGAGGCACACAGGATGCTTTGAATTGTAGTAACTCCTGTTTCGCCGTAAAAGAGAATTGATTTTTATTTTCTTCTATTATTGTTACTCATTCATATTATTCTCAAACACTGGTGACAGAGGTAAGTTTGATGGACTTTACTATAGTATAGGCAATAAAAATCCAAATACCTTATTCTTCCTATTTACTTAATTGCCACCCATTTATCCTCACAGCTCAAGAACCCTTTTTGGGGTTGACTGAATATGACACTTAGTTCAAAATGCTTCCTTGGGTGTCCAGAATTCCACTGCAGCATAAAACTATGTGCTGCCTATTATTCACACTGACGCGGTGCCAGGAAACTGGTTATTCTGCAGAACATAAGTCTGTGTTAAACGTCTTCACCTGAATGCCGTTCAGTTTTCAAACGCAGTTGTGCTCACGTCAAACGCTGATGTTGGGAATATGCTTGAAGCGTCACAGCCATCTTTTTCTTGGAAGTGGTGTTTTTCTCCCATTGTCTTCGCTAAAGTGTGTTCCAGAGGCCTGCCTGAAATGTTTGGTTTCCTGAGGGTCCACCCTGACACCGACTTTTGTCTTCCTCCCACATTGCCTGAGCACAAAGTAGCCGATCAATTAGTACTTTATTGAATGGCGGGGACAGGAAGATCCACGCGTCACTGTGCTAGGTGACTTCCCCGACACTAAACGTCTGAGCAGGAGCTAAGTCATTCGTAGCAAGAATTTGGGAGGACATCCTGCGTCTTGTGGTTCTCCACACCATTGTCCTCAACGTGGATGGCACCTGAGTTTATTGGGGGACCCTTGGGGCTGCGTTGGACAAGTCTGAATAGCTGGGCTGGAAACAGCTATAACAGCTCTGTGTTAAGCTCTTTACGTTTCAATCTTATTTGAGACTCACAAAAACCCTATGAAGTAGATTCTGCTATTATAATAAGAAGACTGCAGGTGAGCCAGAGATTGGACCCAGAGAATGCACAGGACTGGCAGGGTCCGGTGAGAGTCTGGGGAAACCAGGCAGAAGGGGGCGGTGCACTTTGGATGCAGTGTATTCAGGTTCATGCACCAAAGGATCAGAGAGCTGTCAGGGAGCAGCGTGGCTGAGAAGGGGCCCTTGGGGCCAGTTCTGAGGCCAGGGCTGGCGGGCCCATGATGGGTGGCTTCCAAGGACAGAGTAGAGGGCTGCTTCCAATGGTACACTTGACCGATACGAGGGGACATGGTGAAATCAGTCGGCCGTTAGCTCACCGGAGGGGTGGGCAGGATTCACGGGGGTAGGCACACACCCTCTGGCTCTAGAAGCAAT
The DNA here is from genome assembly GCF_023721935.1 of Panthera uncia. Classification (NCBI taxonomy): domain Eukaryota; kingdom Metazoa; phylum Chordata; class Mammalia; order Carnivora; family Felidae; genus Panthera; species Panthera uncia. The sequence continues at coordinate 7,211,759 of NC_064810.1, read as the reverse complement.
AGAACTTCCCAGGCCTGCTCCGCAATTCCGACGTGAGCCATCCTGGGACTGCAGCTGACTCAACTGCCCAGCCACTGGGCTCCACTCCCCCCTGGGGGGTTGGCGAACTAACACACACTGGTGTCTCCACCACCTTGCCTTCTCAGTGTGTCACTGCAAAGCCACGAGCCAATGTCCTCAGCGTTTGTTGTGTAGTTTTTTTGTATGGTTTTGTTTTTGTTTTTTGAGAGACAGAGCACGTGCACGTGTGCGTAAGGGCCGGGAAGGGGTGGAGGGAGAGAGAGACAGAGGGAGAGAGAGCACCCCAAGCAGGCTCCGTGCTGTCAGAGCAGAGCCTGATGTGGGGCTCCGTCCCGCGAAGTGTGAGATCATGACCTGAGCCAAAGTCAAGAGTCAGACGCTTAACCGACGGAGCCACCCAGGCGCCCCTGCTTTTTGTTTTCTGTTTGTTTGTTTGTTTGTTTGGTATTAAGAGATAGCTACAGCTTTTCAGTATTGCCTGTATTGGCTGACGGTGCTGAGCTGACTGTTTGCCGATCAGACTATTACATTTCCAAACATCACGTGTTTGTGTAGCTTGTTTGAACTTCTGGGCCGTCTCGGGAGGGGATGACAAGTTGGTATCACGACACTCCCTGTTCAGCTGGGTGACGTTGCTAAATGGTGATGTCACCCCAACTCAACCTCAACGTCTTTCTCGGTAGAAACTCTGAGCAGCTGCTTTTGTGGATTACAGTCCCCTGCCCTTCTCCTGGAGCCCGTGAGGCCGTCTGAGCAGCCAGGAATTAAACCTTCAAGGGCGGTGGCTTGCAATGGCTTCTTGGACTTCCAACAATCGATTGTCACTCAATCAGTAGATACTTTATCATCGATGAGGGCTTCGGTTGTTGAACACACTGTTCCTGCTGATCGTACTTTTACGTAGGACATCCTCCGCCTCTGTGCCTTTGTCCTCACCCCAAGCAGAGAAGATCGAAAATCAACTACAATACTGTTATTACAGCACTTCTGTGCCAGTCATTCTGCTAAATGTTCTCATTTATTCTCGACAGCAATGTCACAAGGTAGGCAGGAGTAGTACCCTCACTGAAGAGATGGGGAAAATGAGGCTCAGAGAGGCCGAACAACTCGCCCACAGTCACGCAGTAGATGGTGAAGGCAGGGCAGGAACCGCGGTCCCCTTGACTCCAATGTCCATGATTCCGTGATTTGTTCTATGACCTTACACCCAGCTTGCTTGAGAGCCTCATTCATCACTTGTGCTACAGGAGGAGACTAGGTGATGAACTCCATCATCCACGTGACCAGTCTGCGAGAGGGGCCGTTCTCCGAGAGTCTTCCTGCAGGAGAGGTGTCCTGAGGATGACCCAGAACCCACCTAAGGGCTGGGTTAGAATCAGGGCGAATAGAATTGACTGGAACAGGAGGCCGATCTAAGAGGTGGGTTCTGTGTGACAGAAGTCGGGGAGCCGCAGAAACAGCACTGGAAACTCCTGGCCGTTATTTTCCGAGGCATGCTCACTTGGTTGTGTTTCGTGGCAAAGGAACATTGTTTTTGGTTTATTTTAGGTGGGGAAGGATTGAAGGAACCTAGGGTGGCTGTGAAGGGGATTAAGAAATTTAAGGCTAGGGCTCTTGGGTGGCTCAGTCAGTTAAGCATCCTGAGAACTTTGGCTCAGGTCATGATCTCGTGGTTTGTGGGTTTGTGTCCCTCATTGGGCTATGTGCTGTCAGAACCCACTTTGGATCCTCTGCTCCCCTCTGTCTCTGCCCCTCCCCTGTGTGCCAGTGCTCTCTCTCTCTCTCTCTCTTTCAAAAATAAGTAAACATTAAAAAAAAGAAATTTAAGGCTAGATTCATTCTGGGCTGCATTTTGGAATTCAGGAGCTTAGCCGAATCTGAATGTAGGAAAGATTGTCTTCTCCTGGCTCAAGATATTATGTTGTTGCTGTTGTTGTTGTTGTGTGTACAAATACTAAAAAGTCAGTGTGAAGGTGCTACTGTTAATACTCATAATAAGACTTGATGTCTAGGAGACTCTAATGGTCTGGGCTTTCTTTTTTCCTTTTTTATTATTACCATCAGTTTAGCGCCTCAGAGAAATTATCAGACTCAGGCGTCCCGTGCTGTTGCTAGGGGAATAGGAATTAATGCCCTTCTCCTTGGGTTGTAAATCCAGCTTTTCAAAACAGAACCGCAACGCTCTGTCCGTAAACAATGGCAAATACTGATCACCACCTCAGCCAAAAAAAAAAAAAAAAAAAAAAGAATATTAATGAGGCTGTATCCTGGCCATTGGTGCAGACGCTGTAGGCTTCAGGCAGAATTACTATTAATGATTGAATTGGAAGCTTGGGTGGGCAACAAATAAATAACCTCAAACAAATAACAAACCTCATTGCCGAGATTATGAGGCACATTCTTCACTTTCCTTAAGCTACGTAGACAGTTAGATGGGGGAATCCGGGCGCCCGCCGTATGTCCCCATTCGAGAGTTGCAGTGCGAGTGACCTGCGGGCGTTCGCTCGGTCTGGGGGCAGAGCAGCCGGCTTGAGCACAGGACTGGTAGAACTTTCGGAGAGAGATAGTCATGAGAGTCTCCTGCTCTACCGACTGAGCTAGCCAGGCAGGGAGAAACGGTTTTTAATCTATGTTTACTTCTGCGGTGCTCCCTGAACTTGGAAAAGCCCTTCAATGTGACCTGGCCGTCCTGGGCCACCCTCCACAATCAGCCCTTTGTTCCCACGGTGTCTGCTAAGGTGTAGCTCGGGGACCTCAGACTCGTGCTTTCGTGCTGGACAAAGATTAGGGGTGACACACTTCTTCTGGGCTGGACCTGATTGTTTTTAATTCTAAGGTTTTTTAAAACACCTTGGTGGAGGGGTGCCTGGGTGGCTCAGTCCGTTGAGCGTCCGACTGTGGCCCAGGTCATGATCTCACAGTAGGTGGGTTCGAGCCCCACGTTGGGCTCTGTGCTGACAGCTCGGAGCCTGGAGCCTGCTTCGGATTCTGTCTCCCTCTCTCTCTGCCCCTCCCCTGCTCACGCTCTGTCTCTCAAAAATAAATATAAAAATGTTGAAAAATATATATAGATAAATAAATAAAATACCTTGGTGGAATTTTCAGGACACCAGGAGTCCTAGAAGCCCTGAGAATGTCCTCTAATCCAAATGGTAGGACGTGGCGTTCAGAGGCACACATCTCTGCGGGAGAGATGGTTTTTCCAAGCCTCCGAATGGACAGCCCTCCTACCATTTGGGGAAAGTGGGTGTGGATGGCTTTGCCTATCTACAGAGATGTCCCGATTCTGTTTCTGACCTACCTTTGGGCTACGGCATTGAACTTGACTCTGTAACTCCATTTCCTCTCTCGAGCTGGCTCCACTGCAGTTTTCTGTCTTCCAGGGGATGCTCTTTAGTAATGAGGGAAGAGTCAGCCCCTTCTTTGTTAAGCATCGTTGAGCATTATTCGCTTTTTGTGTTAGCAGAGTGTGAAAACTCTCTCCTGAAGAAAGGACTCACATTTCTCGGGGCCATTGACGTACGACTCTGACAGTTTGCTGGTTACGGCAGTTCCCCAAAAGAGAGAGGAAGACGATGTCTAATTGTGCAGCAAAGATTAGGGAGCTTTGGACTATAAAGGGAATTTGAGCAAGGATCTCCTGGCACATCACGCCAAGTCGTATATTGTCTGGGTCGTCTGAGAAGCTTGTGGCAGGATGGGATTAAACAGGCACTTATTAGGGGAAGCTACTGTGTGAGAGGAAAGCAGGGAAGGCTGGACCGCCTGTTGCTAGTTTCTGGAAGGTTTGGCGGGGCTTTGGGGGCCCCCTGTGTCCTCAGGAGCAAGCCTGCCTGGGCCGTTGGCTGGGAGCAGCCCGGGGAAGCCGTGAAAACATGGCTCAGTGATGGATCTCAGTGCAATCCCGAGGACCCGGCTAGTTACAGTCCCAGCAGTAGGAGGTGAGCAGGGCATCTCCAAGGGCTGCAAATGCACTCCTCGGAGCTTCCGTTTCCTTAACTTAAAGTAGAGAATTTTCGGGGGGCCTGGGTGGCTCAGTCGGTGAAGTGTCCGACTTCGGCTCAGGTCATGATCTCACAGTTTGTGGGTTCGAGTCCCTCATCCGGCTCTGTGCTGACAGCTCAGAGCCTGGAGCCTGCTTCAGATTCTGTCTCTCTCTCTCTCTCTCTCTCTCTGCCCCTCCCCCACTCATGCTCTGTCTCTCTCTCTCTCTCAAAATTAAATAAAAACATTAACAAAAAATAGGGACTTTTCTTTCATGAAATACCTATTTTGTTTCAGATGCTGGACACGTCCCAGAATGACAAAAGACTGCCAGAGGGAAACAGAGGCCAGGGTCACGTGCCCCACAGTGCAGGCGCTCCCCCCCCCCCCCACCAGCCTCCCGCAACAGACCAGAATTTTATTTGTTAGTATGGAGGTGGCAGAACCAGAGTTAGGTTCACAGGTAGCAAAGCTTCCTGGCCTGGTAACGTCCTCTGTCCCACCACTATTGGTCATCACAGATTATGGCGGGACACAGGCTATTTGCCACACCCATCACTCGGAGACGGCTTACATCCTTGTTACCTCCTCTCCAGAATGTCGTTCTTCCCTTTCTTTGACAAAGCACGATTCAGGAGTTTTCTCTCACGTTCCCCTGCCAAGCTGGTAACAGGAGGGAGAAGTCACTCACACCTTTGCCCAGTTGGAAGCGAGGTTCTTTGCTGTCCTTTTGGTTTTGTGCAGTAGCGTTTTCAGTGTCTTCTCTGCTGAGTGAGGGTCTCACGCTTCTTGGGAGACAATGCCACGCGTGTGGGGCCGGAGCCAGCCTGCCCACCTGCTTCTGGGTCTGCTTTGCACCTGCTGGCTGCCCGACTTACTGGCACGTCGTCCAAGCGCTCTGTGACACAGCCCTTGCTTATAAATGGGGACAGCAGAACCTGTGCCTCAGGACGATGCTGTCCCGGCCCCTTCCAGTCCACAGGGCCATTCAGGTGAAGGAGCTGCTTCTCCAGAACTTCCTGTATCCTTTCCAGCCTTTTCCATGGCCCTACCCTATTTGTCATTCTCTCAGAGCCTGGGTCTTTCCAAGCAATGAATAGAACACCCAAGAGACGACGGAACACAAGGAATCATTAGGAGTCATCCACAGATGACCATTTGGGCTGAGCTTTCACCACCGCCTGCGTTTTCTCCATTTTCTGGCGACGTCACTCGCTCACTCACTCACTCACTCACTCACTTGTTTTTCCCCATTTCTCTCTCCATCACAGGCCTGAATAGGACAAAAACGCTGATCGTGGGCCAGCTCTGCTCTGGGCATGGCCTTAGAATTAATTCCTCCCAATACAGTGCTCGAAGGAGTTTGGACTTACCTGTCCGAGCTGATCTGATCTTAGCAAGTAAGTACACTTGCTGTCCTGACTTCGGTACAGAACCCTCGGGCCATGGATGAGGTTCCAGGGAGGTGAGATGCTTGCACACGGCCACACAGCTGGGCCAGGAAGAACTTAATTCTGCAGTTTAAATCCACTGGTTCCCCCGTAAGATTAAACTTCCTCTCATGTAAAAATGTATTGGTATTTTCACAACGGCTCCGGGAAGTAAATGTGTTGACCTCAAGGAGTACCTGTGATTTTAAGCATCCAAGCGGAGGTGAGGACAGGGATCTCAGTCCTCCAATGAGCGCCCCTGTCCCTCACCCTCAGGGCCTGCCCACACACTAACCTGAGTCAGTTCTTAGAAGGAGCACCTTTCGTTCCACGGTTCCACGGAAGGATTCCCAGGACATGGTTTTTACAGCATCGAGATCACCACAGGAAAATCTGCTTGGACACCGGTGACTAATTTTATGTGTCAACTTGACCGAACCATGGGATGCCCAGAGAGCTGGTTAGAAATGCCTTCTGGGTGTGTCTGGGAGAGAGGAGCGCTGAATGGGCAGACAGAGTAAAGCAGATTGTCTGCCCCAGGGTGAGTGAGCCTTGTCTATTCCACTGTGGACCCAAGTAGAACAAAAAGGCAGAGAAGGAGGAATTCGGTCTCTCTGTCGACTGCTGAGCTAGAACATCATCTTCCCCTTCCCCGTTGGACCAGGACCTAAACTGTCAGCTCTGCTCCTTCTCAGAACCTTCGTGCTTGCACTGGAACTATACCGCCAGCTTTCCTGGCCTTCTAGCTTGCAGATGGCTGAACTCCCAGCTAATTTGTTTTTTCTGTGTTGATGCCCAAACCTATATCCAATAAACAATCACGTTATGGACATCTCAAAACAAGCTCTCCTTCAGTTTTCTGGGGCAGTTTCTCTGGGCAACATAATTTATAGGTAGAGTGAGCAGCAATGTTTGTGACTTAATTTCAGGGACAGGATAAGTCCCTCCAGCCTAAAATCTTTACTTAGCTTATTAAACTTTATCAAATTCTTGAGATCGATCTCAGGTTTTATTGGACTGGTTTTCTTAATGATGGACTAGAATCATGCTACCCTTTCCTACCTACTCTATACTCCCTAAAAGACTGACAGCAGATAGGTTAAGACTGAACAGGGATGCCACAGGGCAGGGTAAGATCATGCCTCTGCTTCCATAGAAGTTGAGAGAAACATCCAGGCCCTTTCTAGTGTGGATTGGTGGCAGGTAGAGTGTCAAACCTGAAGGCTGGTTTGTCGGGGTGTGACTGTGGTGGTCACTGTCAAGGTTCACTCCATCCCTTCTCTTTTCTCCAAAATATTTGAATAGTAACAGTGTATGAGAGAGACAACAGAGTCAATAAGTGGAAACGTGTACAGCTAAGGAAATCGAATTACTAAAACAGTCAAGATGCATAATTAATTCACCAAAGAAGTAAGGGTTTTTCGAAAGAACTAACTAGATATCTCAGGAATGGTTGTCAGACTTCGGCAGTGATATCTTTAACCAGGGCTTTCTCATATCTGGAAAACTAAATGAAGCAAAGCAAAGGAAAATAGGTTATTATTATTATTATTTATTTTTTTTTTTGAGAGGAGAGGATTCCACCATCCCACCACCCACTCATTCGTTCAACGCAAATGTGGAGCCCCTTCCAAGAGTCATATGCTGTTGTAGGCGCTGGGATTCAACAAAGAACCGGACACGTGTGGTCCTTGCTGTCATGGACCTTCTAGTGGGAGGATGGAAGGAGACAGACGACCAGTGGATCAGTGAAGCAATAAGGAAGCTATTGAGAGCGACGTCTGCAAGAAGTGAGGCAGAGTGACATCGTGGAGAATGACTGTGGTGGCCACTCTGCACCAGTTGGCCAGGAAACTTAAGTGACATCTGAAGGTCAAGAAGGAGTCAGAGCAGGTGCAGTTAAGGAAAGAAGACGAACAGTACATGCGGACTCCCTGGCTGGTCTGAAAAGCCATAAGGTTGGTATTCTTGAAACCTAGTAGGTGAAGGGAGGTGGTTTATGAAGTGGCCTGGGAAGGCAGCTAAGGAGCTAGGTCATGCAGTGTTCTGTGAGGTGAGAGTCCTCTCCTTGCACCATCCTATGCTAAGATGTTATTACTCCAAAGTTGTTCAGTGCACGTCAATGGGAAGCTGATACTGTGATAAATCCTAGCTCTGTGGAGGTAAAACTCGCCATAGGCCACAGAGGACTTGATGGGACACATTGTAGGATCGATAATGGGAAGAACACAGTCTCGTTAATATTCATTTTTTTTGGCTTAGGCGATGATCTCACAGTATTTGGGATTGTTTACGGGCAGAGTGTCCCCGATGTTCTGCTTTTAAAAGCTGGATTTACAACCAAAGAGGAATGGCATCAAGTCCTATTCCCCCAGCGATGGCACAGGAGGTCTGAGTCTGATCATTTCCCTGAGGGTGCTGAACGGATGTTAATAATAACAAAGAAGAAAAGAGATCCCAGACCATTAGAGTCTCCCAGACATTAACTCTTATTATGAATAGTAACACTATTCGCACTGATTTTTTTAAATATTCATACACACAACAACAACGACAACAACAACAATGTATTTTGAGCCGGGAGAAGACCATCTTTCCTAAATTCAGATTCTGTTAACTTCCTCAATTCCAAAAGCCAGCCCCAAATGAATCTAGCCTTAAATTTATTTTTTTTAACGTTTATTTATTTTTGAGAGAGAGAGAGAGAGAGAGAGAGAGTGCTTGCACGCAGGGGAGGGTCATAAAGAGAGGGGACAGAGGATCTAAAGTGGGCTCTGTGTTGACAGCAAAGAGCCCAAAGTGGGGCTCAAACTCATAAACCATGAGATCATGACCTGAGCTGAAGTTGGATGCTTAACCGACTGAGCCACCTGGGCGCCCTAAAGCTGTTAGACTTTTTATAGATAGCATCAAACAACTCTTTACTCTCCGCGACTTTATGACACCCTGCCTTTGAAGTCTTCCCTTTGCCGGGCCGTCCAATCTTGATACAATGACCGTTTGCCTTGTCTTAATTAACATTCCCCTGCTTCGAAAGATACCTCTTCAACAAAACCCTAAACCTCATCAATATCCCTGACCTCGTCCTCTCCTCTGCTAAGTTCTACTCAGATTCCACTGTGATGCTGGAAAGCAATAAACTCAGCCTTGTCTTGTTAGCAGATTGTTTTAGTAGTATTTGGGGGGGGGGTGGTCAGGATTCAACAGGTACAAAGCAAACTCCCTTTGTGTGGCTACCCTACATGAACAGGTTGGACCTTGCCACCTCCACAATGTGGTTTGGATGTTGAGACTGATGAGGCCACGTGCCAAGAGGGTGTGAAGAGTTTAGTACTCATACAGCGAGGCTTTCTGGGAGTGCGGGACAGGCTCCTACACAGGTCTGATAGTGGCTTGAGAAAGCACACAGAACTTTTAGGGCATTCGTGGTGGGAGGGGCTGTCCATGGGCTAGATCTTGAATGGTTTGCACTTCCCATTGGTGCTAATGACAGGAGCAGTTGGACTTCTTCAACCACCCAGATGTGGGGCAGGGGGGGAAGAGGGTGTGGTGGGGCCTGAAATCCGTCAGTGGTCAGACACCAAACACGGAGTCAGACCCTGCATTACACCTCTACTCAACCCCTCCCCTTTCCCCTCTCTGTCCCCTTCAGCATCTAAAGAATACACGAATGGTCTACCCACACGCATGAAGGAGAGCGAGGGGATACAATACATTGAAAGTTGTTACACGCAACGTGCATAAGAATTCAGCAGAAATACTAGTATGCAGTGCTAACTTTAGAAACAAAATACTAAACTGTGCGGTGGTGAACCCCAGTGACCTACCTTCTGCTATCAATGCCCTTTTTATAATCCCCTCCCCTTGAGTAGAAACAGACCCTACAACTTCTAGAATGTGGCGAAGGCCAATGTATTTTTCAGAAGTGGTCAGGATCCCAAAGAAGTTGATTATGAGTTAATCAAAAGGGAAATTATTGTTGGTGGACCTGACAGTCAGTGAGAACCTTGAAAAAAGGGATGAGGCCCTTTCTGATGGAAAGGGAGACTCCCCTTGCTGGCTCTGAAGACGTAAGGTGCCATTTGTGAGAGAGTCCATGGAGCAAGCCATGTGGCTGGGAGCTGTTGGAGGCCTCTGGGCACTGAGATTTGCCTCTGGCCGACATCCGTCAAGGAATTGGGGAGCTCAGTCATACGACCACCAGGAGATACATTTTGCCAACAGCCCGTGTGAACTTGGGAGTGGATTCTGCCCAGTCAAGCCTCCAGATGAGAATGTAGCCCAGCCATTTCAGCCTGGCGAGACTATGAGCAGAGGACCAGGCTGAGCTATGCCTGAAATCCAGACCCACCAAAACTGTGAGATAGTAAATGTGAGTTGTTTAAAGCCGTGAAGTTTGTGGCCATTTGTTCCACAGTGATAAACAACTGATGCATGCATATTAAAGTAATAGTTTATCCTCTCAAGGTAAAGAACGGAAACATCTCCTTAAATTGCCGTGAAGACATAAGAACGAAAGCAATTGTGTATTTGGTGTATTTTAGTGTATTTACCAGGATGGCCTCATTATACACAAATGGGTTGGCCACCGTCTCAGTCCCTTCTGTATTCCACTCTCTAAGGAATACTGTCTTTCCCGACCAGGTTTTCCCTTGCCATCAAGTCCTCATTACCTTGAGTGCAATGTAGGCAGGCAGCCAGGAGCGCCTGGCCTTCCGACTCAGTTCACAGATGCCACAAATATTACCTACCTGTAATGGGAAGACTAATCACACAACGGCTGTTGGGTCCATTCCAGTCTTACAACCTTCTAAATTATTTGCCTCAGAACATAACCCCTAAGAATCGTTTCCAGATATATGGCACCATAAAACATAACCTAAATTAACTTGGCCGATGGCTTCCTACCCTGTAGCTGGATGTTTGCTAGCTAGTATTTGCACAACTCATTACTACCGTTTTGTGGGTTTAGACAATGTAGTTCATTTCTCCTCGTGATTAGCATTTTATTTAGATGCAATCTTTTCTCTGTTATCTGGCACAATTCCTCGGGCAGAGGCTTGGGGCAGTTCCTTACTATATAGTTGTTTATGGGGTGGGTGAAGTTCCTGTGGCTGCCTTCGGGGTTGCCTAAGGCAATGACTATGTATTCTGGAATAAGTCAGAGCTTCTAGTCTTTCTTTCTCTTCAGACTCCACCTGCTTGGGGAAATAGTAAGCTCTTCCTCTTGGAATTTTTTCTTTTTTTCGTTTGCAAGGGCACCCGCCCCCACCTTATCAATCTGCCCAGCATTATTGTGATAGACACTACGTGAAAACATAGCTTAAAGCTTCCTTTGCTCATTCGAAATGATAGATATCCTTACTCTCATTCAAGAGAATAATTTCTAGAGAAGGTAGAGGGCAGACTACATGTTCAATAAAATTACGAGTGGGTCAAAGTCCGCTTGGTGACAGAATAGTTCTAAGGGTTGGATTTCTGAGGTCAAGGTCTCAGCGGGTTTCTTCTGAGGCTTCTCTTCCTGGCTTGTGGCTGGCCACCCATCTCACTATGCCCTCATGTAGCTCTTGTTCAGTGTGTGTGCATATCCGTGTTCTAATCGCCTCTTACGAAAATACCAGTCATGTAGGAATAGGAGCCACCCTAACGACCTCGTTTTGACTTAATTACTGCTTAAAATTCTGATGTCCCAATGCAGTCACATCTTGAGGCACTAAGGGTTAAGGGCTTCAATGTATGAGTTGGGGAGGGCACAGTTTAGCCCATAGCAGCATCCTACTTGGAATTCGACTTCACCAGTATTATAAAAAGTGGCCCTGGAGGTGGAGGAGCCCCTGGAAACATCTGAAGTAACAGGTACAGAATTGGTCTTCAGGGATGGCCAAAGTCCCCCTTGGACAGTGAGTCAAGGATGGCCCACGGCCATTCTCAGAGGTTGGATCAATGCAGCCAAAGCCAATACCAGTTTTCTTCAAGACCCAAGAAAAGGCAGTAGAAACTCAGAATTATGATTTTCTTCTAGGACATTCCAGAGGCAGGCTGGTGTCCCTGAAGAAATTTGGAAGCTTCACGTGGTAATGGTAGGTGGGAGGGTCTTATAAGAGAATGGTGGATGGAACCCAGGACCACGTCCTCTACCCTAGTACTCGTGCAGAGATATGGGCAGTGGAGATGAAAGCGATTCAAAGTGCCACAGGCAAAAATAACCGGACAGCCACGTGGTTAGGAAGCAGAAGTACTACAGACACATAGTGAGACAAGGGCTGCCCAGGGGACTCAACCCAGGAGTCCAGAACAGCGGGCCTAGATGCTAAAGCACGATAGGATACTCTTCTTCCGCAAGATGGAGAGACAGATGAGCTTCTCTTGGAGGGGAACCAGAAAGCTCATGGACAATATTAAATACCACTGAAAGGAATTTTTGATTTGTGGCAGTATTGTGATGTCTTTGTGATGCAAGGATGCTTTTAGGAAGTTTCTGCCCTTCGGGGCTTGCCTCAGAACGCAAAAGTTTAGGAGGGAAGCCTTTCCCTCCGAGATGTATGAACGGTTCCCAGGCGCCCAGGTTGGCATGTATGACATGCTCAATGTAGGACAGACCTAGACTAAGAGCAGAAGAGGGTCAGGACGCTTTCCTCTTTCCCAGTGACAGTACCTCCTTCGTAGAGTATGAGGACTGAGCAAGTTAGCCTCTCTTGATTCAAATCCCCCAAACAAACAAGCAAGGAGAGCCTCTATCTTTTTGGATCGAAAGCCTGTGGACTTCACATCCCTGATAACACTCCTTTTAGGGTGAGGATGCAGTTACGACACCAAAGGGGAACTTTCTAGGCTAATAACCTACGGTGCCCCATGGTATGTCTGCATGAGAACAAACATCACACGGTGTAGAGTTTCATGAGCAGAATGTGTCAGACACCTGAGAATGGAGACCTTCTACATCACATAACTTAACCATCAAGAGGGGTATCTAGGGATGGTTATATCAACATACCTTATTTTTCTTCTAGGAAATTCTTTCTCAGTGGGAGAAACCTATACCAGTAAATAACCTTGTTATTTGTTTCAGGAATTTCCCAGGTCAATTTATCCAAACACCAGATACCTCAAGCAGCCCCCTTTCTGGGTGTTGGATCATCTAGCAGGGTAAGTTACTGGTTTATCATCCCACAGTTTGCCTATTGAGACTTGCTTTGAAACCCTGGTTGAGCTGTGCTTCCAATCCTAAACGAATATACTGTGAACTTGGCCCAATCCCAGTTAAATCCCTGCATAGGAAGACATGCTTGAAACCTCTGGAGTCCAGACTCTGAAACCCTATAAATATTCAGTGTGATCTCGCCCTTCTGAGACACATTTTACTCTGTCAAGATGGCGCCCTTCCTCACTGCACTTGGTAATAAACTTGGCTTTGCCTGATCAACGGAAAATTCTGGCAGTCTTTCTAGAGAGTTGGCAGTTGACGTGCCCCCAAATTAGTTTCTAATGAAAAGTTAAGACCTTGGATGGCTTCTTAGGTCCGTTTTCTACCCGAACACTTTGGCCGGGTATAAGACACCTCATAGGAAATATCAGAAATGTGAAGGAATCTACTTTTGCCTTCCGCGGATCTGTTCCTGTAGAGAGTGTCACCTTCTTAAAAAGCAAATGGAATCAAATGGCACCTTCAAGTGCCTCCCGATGTCCTTAGGATTCCTGCATGCTTTGCTGTCAGCCCATCCCAGCATCTATGCCTAGGACTGAAGGACTGAGGTGGGCAGAGGCACCTGTCACCATATGTTTATTGTGTTCTCAGGTCAAGTCTGAGGAAAGGTGTGGCCAGTTGGGATCTGCTGAGGGTTGATCTTGAATTGGGTGTTGGCCACGTGGGGGCAGGGGCGGAGCTCAATTCTCAGCTTCCCTTGCTGGCCTCAGGGGCCTCAAAAGGTCATGAATCTGACCACCATCACAGAATGCTCCCATTCATCTCTGGTCTTTAGCCTCCTATGATGCCAGACTCTCCTTAAGTCCCCAGATTTCTGGGGTCCACTTTTAGGGATGTTTTCCACAGGGATCAAGTGATTTGTGAATGACTCCCTAAGCACTCACTGGCAACAACACCAACAACCTAAGGCAGAAAGAGAAGAAAGAGAAGACCTTCTCCTGTAATTTTACATGAATCAGGACACTTTTTGGCTGTGGATAACACACATTCGACTCAAAGTGCCTTCAAGAAATGACATTTACCATCTGTGACAGTGGAAGCCCGGAGTGCCAAGAATGTTCCCCACTGTGGCTGCCAGACAGCTGTTGGAGTCTGCATAGCACATCCTCAAATAATGTCTAAAAGTAGGAAGATATGTGTAGGGAAATAAAACTCCCCTGGATTTCTCAGTGCTCCTATGTAAAGTCTGACCTCCTAAGACTCTTCACAAATGAGGACAATGGGTTCTACAACCATCTGGCTAATGTCTGTTGATAGATGAATAGATAAGGACAATGTGGTCGAGGCCTACGATAAAGTGTTCTTCAGCCTTAAAAAGGAAGGAAATCCTGCCATCTTCTGCAACGTGGATGAACCTTAAGGACATTATATAAAGTGAAATAAGCCAGCCACAGAAGGACAAATGTTACACGATTCCACGCACGTGAAGTATCTAAGGTGGTCATACCCCCAGAAAACAGAGCAGAATGGTGGCTACCAGGGTTTTCTGGGAGGAGAAAACGGGAGTTAGGGTTCAACGGGTACAAAGTTTCTGTTCAGCGAGATGAGTAAGAGATCGGCTGTACCACACGGTGCCTCCCCGTAACCGCATACGGTGTACACTGAAAACTTTGTTAAGAGAGGAGAGCTCGTATTACGTGTTCTAACCGCGGTAAAAAAAAGAAATAAGAAAGAAAAAATGGACAGTCTTTCTAGCATTTCAGAAGCAACCTTCCCACCTTTCTCAGCCAATACTTACCCGACACCTTGAAACCCAGTATCTTTAATTAATAAATCTTTTTTTTTTCTAATTTGGCCCTCATTTGCATATCATTACAAGAAATGTACCCTTTTCCATCTGGCTTCAGCATATATGTTGTCCAGCGTCAGATATGTGAGATCATCCACACTCCATTCTCGTTGCTGTGTATCATTCCCCTGTATAAATATACCAACTTCATACTTCTTACTGTTGATGGATATTTGAGTTGTTTCCAGCTTTTGGCTGCTACAAACAGCACGCGGCTGTGGAATAACAGCGCATAGTGGCTCTGATTGACCTTGTAGGTACATGTGATCATCTGATGAAAACACAAAAAGAAAATGAAAAAAACTCAAAAGGATTTTCAAACTTTTCTTCTCCTCAAACACCCCAGTGGTGACAGCCCAGAGTAGGAGTCTAGGGTAAGCCGTCCCTGGGTACTAGGAAGACTGGAGATGCCACCTGCCTAGGTTTTATATTCCAAGGGGAAGGAGCCCTGGAACACCCCCAAGGTCTTAAATGCAGGGACACGCCTGGGGTTATCTGGCTTCTGGGAGAGATTTTATTTATCTACCAAGGGCTGGAGTTGGAGGGATCCTTTAAGGAGGGGGAGCTGCCTCCTTTTCTTCATTAACAGGGAAAAATCCTTTCTCGTTGTGCCCCTTCTATGGGCTATCAGGCCACGAGTGCAGGAAAGGTTCCCCATAGACGGTCACCGTGCTGCATCTTGGCTCAGCACTGAGGCAGGGGCAGACATGTATTCTTTACTACGAAGTGTTTCTTAAGAAACCTGAGTCTGACCCAGAACATCTTCTGTGTGCACTTAGGATAAAATGAATAAAAACAAATACTAAGAACGTAACAGTAGAGTATAGTAGCCCTTCTACTTCGTTTTCTCTTCATGGGGGAATTTTTTCCCCCCTAAAATCCTCTCCTGCAGAATTTCCCTTAGCTCTCCTGGATTATAAACCCAATCCTGGCCGAGAAGGTGTCTCTGGCACTTGTAGCCTCTTTGCTGGAGGCAGCACCCGCCAACAAGGGGAAGGGACACAGAAAGGACTGCTGTGCAGGCGATCAACATCAGTTCCACGTATAGTCGATCTCAACGGTGACATATGTGGTCTTCCAATAAAGTCTATGTTTTTAGTCACTTTTAGAAAATGTACTGCCTTCTGTCCGTGGCTCGACGATACTGAATTTGATTACCCCTTCCGGTTTAACTTGTATTACGTTGAAAATTACATGAGCAATAGTTAATCTGACAGAAGAATACGATATTGATGGAGACAGTGAGTGGCAAGGCAGTCGCTCCTCTGGAAAACGTCCAGGCTGGTTGCAAGTCTTCTGGGCTCCGAGCTTGCAAAACCAAGCCAAGGATCTACTTGCTCTCATGACAGCTGCTTTCTGCCTGCAGCTAAGGTCAGTCCACTAAACCGGGACTAACTTCTAGCAATTAAAATACCGTTACTGCGTGAGAGAGACATATGTCTTTCTATCAGAACCAAATGGTTCACCCAATAGATTATTTATGTAGGCACTGAGAATGGTGCTATCGTTGAAGGATATGTGAGGGATTCCCTGCTCTCTGACTACGATCAGCAGCCCACACAAATCGCTAGGTTTATGTTCCCCTTGGTGATGGCTGTGTTTCTCACGGGGGAAGAGTAGGGAAGGTTTCACGTCTCCTCTGCTGAACTAAAACAAAGACACGGGTAACCTAGGATACACACACACACACACACACACACACACACACACGCTGTCTCACATGCACACACTCTCACACACTCCCTGTATTCCAAGCCACCAAAGAGAAGGGCAGTGCTGTGGCCTGATGTATCCAGTTTGCATACATTCTAGAATTTCCCAGTTTTGTTTCCCCTTGTTACTTAGATCTGAATATAGTACACTGACTGTAATTTGGACAGACCAGAAGAGAACAGACTATCGTCCCCCTTTTCTGAAAAACATAATTCTGCGGATGCAACTTAATTTAAAATGTATTCTCGGATGCTTCATATTGTGTCTGGAAGCTCCCAAGACCTGTAGGTTTTGTTTTATAATTCTCATTGCTACTGTTAAGCCTGTCTCCCAAATGAAATTCAGGCTGGTGGTCAGGTTTGGGGCTTTAGCTTGGGTATTGTCTCCCTCTCTCCCTCTCTCCCTCCCCTCTCCCCCCACCCTCCCCCTCTACCTTTCTCAACCACTCCCTCTTCGTTTCTTGTCCCCTTTTCTTTCCCTCTTCCTTTTTCTCCCTCCCTCTGTCCCTCCCTCTGTCCCTCCCTCTCCCTCCCCTTTAATGGATTTCTTTCTCTTCCCCTTTAACTGGTTTCTCCTTGATCTCTCTCCAATAACCCAGACTCAAATTCACCTGCTAAACGTCTTTTGCAGTTCTAACTGGTTTCTACAACATCACATTTTGTAATTATTACCCACCAACTGTCCATGTGCTCACTTGGACAGAGCTCCTGACCGATATGTTGCAAGATGAAGTAATGAATGCCAGTTCTAGACCAAAACTTCTGAGAGCTGGTGCCTGCCTCTTACTGCCAAAGTGACCATGGGCACCTTGTCTTCCAGAGGGTGCAGAAGCATTGAGTACTGGTTATATAATTAAATTTCTCATCATTTGAATAGTTTTATGTGTCTATAGTCAAATGTACTAAAATGCTTTATTACATCAAGCCCAACCACTAACCATAATGTATCGATCTGGTCCTTTAATGGCTGTATAATGTGATTTATTCTTAGTAGAATGTTTTAAATGAATGCAGGTATTTAGTTAATGCCAAAGGACGTTTTCCTCTCAAAACTGAAAATATTTCTGGTAGAAGGGTTGGATAAATACATTAAGCAGTAAATGGTTCCTTTGATTTGTTTTTGGCTCTCCTCCATAATTGTTAGAATTCTACTTAACATTCTGGGCCGTCTATAAAGACTCATGAGTTCCAAGAGCTGAAGAGTTAGCCTCTTTCAGTTGAGATTATGATTCATCAATAAAAATGTTACATGCTAATAGTTTCTAGATTGATTACCATCACATAAAAGACCACATTAGGTTGCAATCATCTATAAGTACATCATATAGTATGAAGCACTGTTTGGGCAACAAGGTGACACTTTCCAATTTCTCAAATTATTGCATGATATCCTTTCACCTAAATCATTGCTCTTTACAGTGAGGGAAACCCAAGAAGAAAAGAAAAGAAACTCTCGATGCTTAGCTTATTATCCAAAGTTGTATCATCATATCTATTTGTGGGATACTATACCAACTTCTTTTTTTTAATACTCAGCCTATCACAGATGATAGAACTAAATTTGCTGAACTGATTGGAGGGACGAAATATGAGAAAAATAAACAATCGCTTCTATTGTTTGTCTTCAAGTATCTTCACCGGGCCATTGCGTTGTGACCGAAAACTGGTTAGGAATAGTGTTTTCCGAAGATTGGACGTTGTAAGGCAGCCATATTACTAACCTTATTGGCCAAGGTAAGAGAAGCAAACACTCACTGAGTGTTTAATCACTCTCCATAGGTGAACTCGTTATTCTCCATCAGATCGTTTGGCTCTGCAGTCATCTCATTCCTGCACTGGTGATTCTCATTCCAGCACCTTCCTTGTAAAGGTTGTCATCTATGGCTCTTTTCTGGCCACAGTGGCAGAGCTGAACTGTTGCTACAGTGATCACGTGGTTGCAAGTCTTAAAATATTTACTATCTGGCCTTTACAGAAAATGTTTGCCAAGCCCTGGTTTAGATAAAGTTCATGGGGCCTAGAACGAAAATGGTATTCTTAGATTCACTCTGTTTTGGTTTTCATGACGTGGCACAACACGTTCCCCCACGACCTGCCATTTCTCTAAATCTCAGTCCAAAACAAATCATTCTCCTCACCATGGAGCATGTTGTTTCCAATTCAGTTAGCCTTAGTTGAAGTTAAGAGAAGAGACAGATGTCTAGTTATCACTGTGTCAAATACTATGAGAATTCTTAAAAGCATACGACCAAAGTACCAGGTTTTAGGTTGCAAAATAGCTCATCTGGGACCAGAACGGGGGAAGGAGTTTGGATGCACTTTTTTAGGATTGGGTTCTGAATATCACTGAGTCGTAAGGCAGGCCACCCCATTTCGCCTTTACTGGAAAACAGGGAGCATCGCCAAGAAGCCGTCAGCATCTCCTTTTTCTCCCCCGCCCCCAACAAACTGAGCCTAATACAAACAGCTCAATTCCAACATCTATATTCCAGCTCAGTATTTCTCAGCTTTCTCTTTACCCTGTGGAAAAAAGAGCTGCCGATGTAAACAATGAATCTGATGGCTAGCTCTAAAACAAAATCATTTTCTCCTCTTGAAGTCCTTTGCAAATTATCTCGTCTTATGATCCCCTTTTGCTTTATGCTGGGTCTCAGCAAATGAGGTGAATTTAAAAGGGGGTCTGGAAAGCCAGTAGCTTCAGGGACTTTAGCCACCTTGAAGGAAGGGATGTTCAGTATGGCTCAGGAGGTCAGAGCTTGTTGGAGCTGGAGGAGAAACGGCTTCCTTCTACCTTCCGCTGTCTCCTGTGCCTCTGCAAGGAAGATGGGTGTGAGTGATGGGTTTAAGGAAGAACTTGCCTGAAGGACAATGTTTCTCTGGAAAGGACTGGAAAGAATCTTTAAGGATGGTTGGGAATTCTGATCTTGAAAGTTCTCTCAACATAAGATCCCAGCCCTCTGCCTTAGAAGTTTTGGCTATAGGGGGTGCCTGGGTGGCTCAGATGGTTGAGCATCCAACTCTTGATTTCAGATCAGATCATGATCCCAGGATCATGGGATCGAGCCCCGTGTAGGACTCTACCCTGAGCGTGGAGCCTGCTTAGGATTCTCTCTCTTTCACCCTCTATCTCTCTCCCTCTCCCCACTCACACATGTGCGTGTTCTTTCTCTACAATACTAATAATAACAAAAGAAGGTTTGGCTGTAGAGTTTTTTACAGTCAGGGTAGGGATGGGTGTGTGTGTGGATACTTTCAGTTTGCTGGCTCTGGACTAAGCCTTTGACAACGATTGAGCTGTCCAGATGTAATGATCTTTAAGTAAAAAGGCACAGGGACACCTTGGCTTATCGCCAACAGGATAGGCACGATCCCTGGGCCGGAAGGTGGCTGCTAGAGTGGACTTCACTCTCAGTGTCTTAGTTTCCTAGAACTGCTGAACAAGTTACCACAAGATGGGTGGCTAAAGGAGTAGAGATGTATTCTCTGACAGTTTGGGAGGCTAGAAGTCCAAAATCAGAGTCAGCAGGTGGGCTGTTTTGGAGGTTCTGAGGGAGAACCCATTTCCATGCCTCTCTCAGCTTCTGGTGCTTACCAGCAATCTTTGGAATTCCTTGGCTTGAAGATGCATCATCCCAACATCTACTTCTGTCTTCTCATGGAGGTCTCCTCCTTTGGGTGTCTGCGCTATGTCCAAAGTTCCTTCTTGTAATGACACCAGGCAATTGAGTAGAGCCCACCCCAGTCCATCTTTTTTGTTTTGTTTTGTTTTTTTAAGTTTTATTTATTTACATCCAAGTGAGTTAACATAGGGTAATAATGGCTGCAGGAGGAGAATCCAGTGATTCATCATTTACATACGATGCCCAGTGCTCATCCCAACAAGTGCTCTCCTTAATGCCCGTCATCATTTAGCCCATCTCCCCACCTAACACCCCTCCAGCAACCCTGAGTTTGTTCTCTGTATTTAAGAGGCTCTTATGGTTTGCCTCCCTGTCTGTTTTGATCTTACTTTTCCCTTCCCTTCCCCTAGGTCCACTTGTTGAGTTTCTTAAATTCCACATATGAGTGAAATCATATGATGTCTGTCTTTCTCTGACTTATTTCACTTCGCATAATACATTCTAGTTCCATCCACGTTGTCGCAAATGGCAAGATTTCATTCTTCCTGATCGCTGAGGAACATTCCATTGTATGTATATCACATCTTTTTTATCCATTCATCAGTCGATGGACGTTTGGGTTCTTTCCATACTTTGGCTATTGTCGATAGCGCTGCTATAAACATGGGGGTGCATGTGCCCTTTCGAAACAGCGCACCTGTATCCCGTGGATAAATGCCTAGTAGTGCAATTGCTGGCTCGTAGGGTAGTTCTATTTTTAATTTTTTGAGGACCCTCCATACTGTTCTCCAGAGTGGTTGCACCAGCTTGCATTCCCACCAGCAGTGCAAGAGGGTTCCCTTTCTCTGCATCCTTATCAACGTCTGTTGTTTCCTGAGCTGTTAATTTTAGCCATTCTGAGAGGTGTGAGGTGGTATCTCATTGTTTAATTTATATTTCCCTGATGATGGGTAATGTTGAGCGTCTTCTCCTGTGTCTGTAGCCATCGGAATGTCTTCTTTGGAAAAGTGTCTATTCATATTTTCTGTCCATTTCCTAACTGGGTTGTTTGTTTTTTGGGTTTTGAGTTTGATAAGTTCTTTACAGATTTTGGGTACTAACGCTTTATCTGATTTGTCGGTTGAAAATATCTTCTCTCATTCCATCACTTGCCTTTTAGTTCTGTTGATTGTTTCCTTCACTGTGCAGAAGTTCTTTATTTTGATGAGGTCCCAGTAGTTC
This sequence comes from Panthera uncia, assembly GCF_023721935.1. Lineage (NCBI taxonomy): Eukaryota > Metazoa > Chordata > Mammalia > Carnivora > Felidae > Panthera > Panthera uncia. The sequence goes on along the minus strand of NC_064810.1, from coordinate 7,190,778 downwards.
AAGTTGGCTTTTGTTTCTCTTGCCTCTGGAGACATGCTTAGTAAGAAGTTGCTGCAGCTGAGGTCAAAGAGGTTGTTGCCTGTTTTCTCCTCTAGGATTTTGATGGTTTCCTGTCTCACATTTAGGTCTTTCATCCATTTTGAGTTTAATTTTGTGTATGGTATAAGAAAGTGGCCCAGGTTCATTCTTCTGCATGTGGTGTCCAGTTTTCCCAACACCATTTGCTTTAGAGACTGTCTTTTTTCCATTGAATAGTCTTTCCTGTTTCATCAAAGATTAGTTGGCCATAAATTTGTGGGTCTGTTTCTGGGTCCTCTATTCTGTTCCATTGATCTATGTGTCTGTTTTTGAACCAGTGCCATACTGTCTTGATGATTACAGCTTTGTAATACAACTTGAAGTCCGGAATTATGATGTGTCCAGCTTTGGTTTTCTTTTTCAACATTATTTTGGCTATTTGGGGTCTTATCTGGTTCCATACAAATTTTAGAATCATTTGCTCTAGCTCTGTGAGAATGCTGGTGCTATTTTGATGGAGATTTCATTGAATGTGTAGATTTCTTTGGGTAGCGTGGACATTTTAATGATATTTATTCTTCTAATCCATGAGCATGGGATGTTTGACCTCACCTTAACTTGATTATACCGGCAAAGACCCTTCTTCCAAATAAGGTCACATTCATAGGTACCAGGAGTTAGGACTTGAACATAATCTTTTTTGGGGACACAATTCTACTCACTATACTTAGCATGGTTTTTTCAGGGAGGTCTATGCTGGCAAGCCAGACAGTTTCTCCTTCAATCTTCCATAGAAATCCCATATATCACTTGCCGTGCCTGGTTCTGGGACCCAACACAACTGGAAAGTCACTCTCCCCTCCTGTGACACTCTCTGCCTCACTCTTACTCCATGTTTCCCTCACTTCTTTACCCCATGAGGTTGGGTCTGGGGTCTGGCCAGAAGCCCCTGAGTTGCCATCAGCTGATATCTTTCTATTGATTGCCCTCTTGGGTTTAGAGAAAGCAGCAGACTCTAAGGGTGACTTGAGATTCTAAAGACTTTGCCCAACAACTGCAACTTTCACCTCATGGGTTATGGTCTATATTTTGCAATAAGTAAAAGAAGGAATCATGAGTGGTGGCAGCAAGTCTGGTGTTTGGGTTTCTGCACTGAGTCTAAAGACCACAAAGAAATCTGGGAGGAGAGGTGACTGCAGTGGACATCTGCAGAGTGTTCCAGAACTCATGGTTCCTCCAAAAGGTGCGGGTGCACACAGACACCAAGCCATCAGTAGGCTCTTTATGCGAGGCTTCAGGGAGTGACCAAAAGGACAGCTGATTTAGGAATCCTAATTGGTGAACAGGCCCTGTTATGGCACAATGTGGAAAGAAACACTGTGGTCTTGTCCTTCATAGAAGGAAGAACAAGCTTGCATTCTAGTCTGATTTAAAGTTGGGAGCTAGAGGTCCAGCTCAACTTTACCACTCACCAGCCATGGCTTTCAGAAAGGAGTTGGTGGAGCTATACACAGACATCTCACTTTATAGATGGAGCAAATGTAGAGTAAGGTCTCCCCACGGGGCTGCAGTGGACAGGAGCCCTGTTCCAGGACTAGCGCTGGTTTTTCCCGCCACTCCGCTGCCTCCTTTCACAGGAAGGGCTGGGAAGGCCGTGGGCTGGAGTGGAGTTGAAACCCCTGCTTGATGGTACCCATCGTGATTTTTTTCGTGTGAAACAACAGCAAAGCAGCAGTAAACAAAAGCCTTTTTAAGATTGAAAAGTGAAAAACACAGATGAAGTATTTATTGGATCCCATGGAAATTAACAGGTAATAATCCTAACCCGCCGGGTCCTTCCCTTCCCCTTTCCCAAACAAAATCAAACTAATTGTGCTGGCATCCACCCATGTTTGAAAAACTGAATTGAACCAGACAGGTGAGCAAGTAGACAGAACCTGAGGGTGTTACCTTAACCCTTGAACCAGCCTGGACCTGCTATCTAGCTCTTTCGTCATCCGTGAAATGGGCATAAAAGAGGTGTTGGCCTCGTAGGACTTTGCTGAGTGATACACAGAGTTCTTAGAGCATCACATGGCTCATAGCACATGTTCATTGTTGTGGTTGTTATGAAGCAAGAAACCTCTTTATATCCCTCACACATACCAGTGCCTCTTACTTAAAAGATTTCTGTCCACTCTTCCTTCGTTGATTATGTTTGTTTACTTTCATATTGTAAAAATAATATTTGCTCTCAGTGAAAATTAGAAAAAGTGTAAAAAAATCACGCGTGAGCTCTGTTTTTTATTGTACTTTCATATTTTATTTTATTATTTTTTAAAAAATATTTTTATTATTTTTGAGACAGAGAGAGACAGGGCATGAGCAGGGGAGGGGCAGAGAGAGAGGGGCACAGAGAATCCGAAGCAAGCTCCAGGCTCTGAGCTGTCAGCACAGAGCCCGACGCAGGGCTCGAACTCACGAACCGTGAGATCACGACCTGGGCCGAAGTCGGACACTTAACCGACCGAGCCACCCAGGCGCCCTGTACTTTCATATTTTAAACATGCATACACATCATTATTTTCATAAAATTGGGATCTTACAACCGTTTTGTATGCTTATTTTTAAATTTAGTATTACGTTCTGAGAATTTTTTGATGTCATCGGATATCTTTTGCAAACGAGCATGATTGGAAGCACACGGTGCCACGTGAGGATGCAGGCGGAGGTTGGGGTGATGCTTCTACAAACCACTGGATGCCAAGGATTGTCACTAAACCCCCAGGAGTCAGGAGAGAGGAAGGAACAATGCTCTCTTCCACTCTCAGGCGCAACTAACCCTGCTGACACTTTGATTTTGACTTCTCGCCTCCAGAACTGTTCCGATTCAAGGACGATACGACATCACAAGATCACTTGAACTCCATCGTGATAGGGCCCGCAAAGAGCTGAACGGAGGGGGCGTCGTCAACGACGTCAGCTGCTCTCCATCACACGTTCACCTTGGAAGCACACCGACCAAGAAGGTAGATAGTAAGTTAGCCCATTCTTTATCTTCTGTCTTCCTGGCAATGAAGACACATTTTAAAACTAGAAGATCAAGCAACTATACCACCAAGCAAACCAACAAAACCAAGAACGGCCAGAGGTAGAGGAGGTAACATCCGGACGATATGGAGAACCTTCGTTGTGTTTCCGTGGCAGGGTCCAACTGCATTTGTTTTTGCATGGATAGGTGGCTGTATTTTAAGCTCCGTACTCTCCCTCTTTCCGCCTCCTCTGATGTGAATCAATAGCCATGGATGGTGTCTGTGTCTTTCTGGAATTTTTAGTGTTTTCCATTGGTTCAGCCTATAGAGGTTTTGCATACTTTTTGGCAGATTTCTGGATACTTGATTTTTTTAGTTGATAATTTATTTAAATTTTATTTCGAAACTCTTTGTCACTGGTATATAGAAATATTATGGGTATCTATATATCTACACTATATATAGAAATATATATACACGCATATATTTGTATAAACACATATATGAACACACACATATATATGTATTTCCAACACATTTAAAAAACAATTTTTTTAATGTTTATATATTTTTGAGAGAGAGAGAGAGAGAGAGAGAGAGAGAGAGAGAGACCAAGTTTGAGTGGAGGAGGGGCAGAGAGAGAGGGAGACACAGAATTCCCTCTCAGGCTCCAGGCTCCGAGCTGTCAGCACAGAGCCTAATGGGGGCTCAAACTCACAGCCATAAAATCACAACCTGAACCGAAGTCAGACGCTCAGCCAACTGAGCCACCCAGGCACCCCTCTCCAACACATTTTTAAAGTATTACTAATTCTATTAAATTGTCTGTAGACTTATTTGGATTTTTTACTTATATTATCTTATTATCTGTGGTTATTGAGGATTTTGTTTCTCATTATACCATTCTTAAAGTTTCATTTTTTTCTCTTGCTTTGATATAATGCATAATATCCCCATTGGTGAGTAGAAACTGTGACTGAAATCGCTAAATAGAAATTGTGTCCACTTGTTTTTATCTGGATCCCAGAGCAAGGCGTACAGTGTTTTAATATTAGGGGTTTCACAGATACACTTTATCGGAAAAACAGATGCCTTCTTCTTTTTCTAATTTGCTATGTTTTTTTTTAAACGAACTGGTATTACATGCATTGAACATTTTTTCTGCATCTGTTGAGATGATTGTATTTTTTAAATTATTAATGTAGTTGATTACATTAGTTGACATTCAATCGTTAAACCAAATTGGCATTCCTCAAATAAACCAATTTTTTCATGACGTGTTACAAAAATCAGCCCGATTTCCATTGCCTATAGATTAGTCTATGGGTTAGTGCCTCTCAAACTTGCGTGTGGCTACACGCCTTTTGGATCTGATTAACACAGACATGCTGATTCACTAGTTTTTGTCTGGGGCTGCGGGTTCTTTATGCAGCTTCCACGTGATCCTGAAGCTGGTCCATGGACCACACTTTGAGAAGCAAGGCTATAGACATATGTGATTAGTGATTTATTGATAGATGTGTCAATTAATTTTTTTGACTTCTTAAAATAACTTTCTGATGAGCCTTGAATTTAAGTATTTTCCTATATTGAATTTAAATATTTTCCTATTGAATTGGTAGGTCAAAGACCTTAAAACTTACTGCCCAATGGTTCTTCTTTTTTTAACATTTATTTATTTTTGAGAGAGAGAGAAAGAGAGAAAGAGCACGAGCAGGCGAGGGGCAAAGAGAGAGGGAGACACAGAATCCAAAGCAGGCTTCAGGTTCTGAGCTGTCAGCACAGAGCCCGATGTGGGGCTCAAACTTAAACTGTGGGATCATGACCTGAGCTGAAGTCAGATGCTTAACCAACTGAGCCACCCAGGTGTCCCAATTGTCCAATGCTTCTGACAAAGAATGTATACATTGTGGTCCCACCATCAATATTAAGATCTCCTCTACCTAGTAAATGGAAAGCTTTTAAAAACTGACTATGGGGATGGGGACAATTGCCTTCAGGTTATTGGCAGAATTCAGTTCCTTGGGACTATGGGATTGGGGTCACCATTTCCTTGCGGGCTGTTGAACGGTGACTGTCCTTAGCTCCTACAGGCCACCTGCATTTCTTTTCAGGTAACCTTCCTCCATCTTCAAGACAGCAATGACTATTGAGCCCTTCTGCCTTCTGCCACCAGCCAGAGAAAACTCACTACTTTTAAGGGCTCACGGGGTTACACTGCCCTCACCTCCGCCCCCAATTGTAAGCTCAGCTGTGCCAGGTAATATGGCATGATGTTATGATGGGGTCATCTTGTCATATTCACAGATTCTGGGAAGTGAGATAAGATAACTTTGGGGGGTCTATTTAGAAAGTCTGCCTACGATTCCATCCAAGTACAATTTGTCATTTTCTCATTGCTTTCTCTGTTTTAACCAGTTCTATTCCTCTGTGCCTCTGCATTCTCACATTCTCAACCCTGTTTTTGCCTTTGTATTTATCTCCTATGTCAGGGTTAATGACGTTCCTAAGGCAATCAGAATAAGAATGGAAACCCAGCAGACAGATTGTAAACTAAAAGTCGCTTTGATGACCAAGAGCATCACTTCTCCGAACATTTGTTAACAAAGTCTTTGGAGGATGAATAAATTTATGAGCTTCTGCTGTGAGGTTGAAATTTTTCTATTTGATTTTGAAGGTTCATTAGAGTGAAATTTATGCACTGAGTGGAAGACCATTTCCCCAACGTGCCCAGGAGCTGCTCTTTTCCAGGCAAAGAACCTTTCCAGATTTCTGAAAACTAGATCCAGAACAGTGAACTTATTGATGCAATTACCCGCCAGGTCAACTTAGCGCCCAAGGAAACCCTGCCTGTTAGGATTCAAACCATGCTGTCCTTGCAATGAGATGAGCCTGTTTTGACATCCTCAACTGGGGGTGGCCTCACCACGTGCCACACATGATGGAAAAATGCCGTTGTGTTTCCTCCTAACGTAAAATTACAAAAATTCTCTTTGAAACAATTCTATTGGTCAATGCATTTGTTTTGGTTCCCCTGGAAGGGAGAAGCTTCTATGTAAAAGCATGTCTACTCTACCACGACTTCACCAAGTCAAAATTATTATTGAAGGAAACTTTGCTAGTTTGATAGATGAATAATGATGTTTCAATTTGAGTGAGGCACAAAGCATTTCAGGCTAATTACTCATGTATGTTTCCAGTTCTGATTCTGTTCTTGCCCATTTTGCACCGGGTTGTAAACACATCATGGATTCAAAGTATCACCATTTTACCTGTGATATTTCTGATACGCATCTTGTCCTTTAACATTTTGCTTATTTTTGGACATAGGGACAGTTCAAACTCTCATGAGGTAATTAAAAAATGTTTTAGTGTTTATTTTTGAGAGAGAGACAGAGACAGAGACAGAGTGTGAGCAGGGGAGGGGCAGAGAGAGAGGGAGACACAGTGTGAAGCAGGCTCCAGGCTCTTGAGCTGTCAGCACAGAGCCCGACGCGGGGCTTAAATTCATGAACCACGAGATCATGACCTGGGTTGAAGTTGGATGCTTAACTCACTGAGCCACCCAGGTGCCTCAAGATATATATATATATTTTTTAATTTGACATCTCTCATCATTTTTTTAAGCTCAGAAGTTCACTTTTTTATCACAAGATCAGGTACATATTTTCCCCCACAGGCTTTTCATTGTTGACTTTTTTTGACCAGGAATTTATTTTGAGGTATGGCTTGAGGTTGGGACGACACCCTCAACACCTGGGTGAGGACCCCTTTCAGCCATGCATGTCAGTCATTTTGAGAAGAAGTCTGATAAATTCAGTTGTCTCCATTTCTCTCCTTTCCCGGGAGCTTTGGCTCCAATGCCCTCAGTGATGGGAGCTCTGCTCTCCAGCTGACTCACCGCTTCCCATGTCCCTGTGGAGGACGCAGCTATACCTGGCCAGGTTATCTCCCCTCCATTGCCATACAGGTGCTGGAAACTCAGACAGGGTCATGGCAGACTGCAGCAACCCTATGGAAGCTTGCAGCTCACAGCTATGAAAATAAGAGCTGGATTTATGAACACCATAAATCAAAACTTTACATTCTCAGTCATTCTTTAGTGGAGCAGGACAGTGTTTTCAGAATTTGCGTGACTCCAAGCAGAAGAGTTCCTACATTTTGACATCCCAATGTTCTATTAAGGCAAGGTAAGTATTGACGTATTCCTTGTACGCTCCTGCCTGTTTTCAGAGGTCCCTGAGGCTTCGAGATTTACTAAATAGTGAGGTTGGACCTACTTATTTTTAAGATTTTATTTTTAAAATAATTATATTCTTCAAAAATTTTTTTGATGTTATTATTTATTTATTTATTTATTTATTCCTTCATTCATTTATTTGAGAGAGACAGCGCGAGTGGGGGAGGGGAAGAGAGAGAGGGGCACACAGAATCCGAAACAGGCTCCAGGCTCTGAGCTGTCAGCACAGAGCCTCGCATGGGGCTCGAACTCACGAACCACGAGATCATGACCCGAGCCGAAGTTGGACACCCAAATGACTGAGCCACCAGGCGTCCCTAAAATAACTATAGGTCCACTGGAATTTGCAAAGACAGTGAAGACAGATTCCATATAACGTTCATCCAATTTCCCCCAATGCTGACATTTTACATAACTGTTGTCCTATATCAAATCCAGGAAACTGACATCGGTACTGTGTGTGTGCAGTCCTTTGCTGTTTTATCACATGTGTAGGTTCCTGTGGCTGCCACCTCAATCAAGATACAAAATTGTTCCATCCACCCAGAGATCTCCCTCATGCTATCCCTTTATTGTTACACCTCATTCCCCTCCCCCCTCCATAACCCCTGCAAACACTAGTCTATTCTCCACCTCTGTGATTTTGTCATTTCAAGCATGTTACCCAAACGAAACCACACAACATATGACCTCTTGAGATTGGCCGTGTTCACTCAGCATCCCACCCTTGAGATCCTTCCAAGTTGTTGCCTGTAAGCATATTTCATGCCTTTTAATTGTTGACGAGTACTCCATGCTGTGGATGGACCTACCAGTCTGTTCAACCATTCACTTATTCAGGGACATTTTGGCGGTTTCCTTTTTGGGGCTACTATAAATACAACTGCTATGAAAATTCAAGTACAGCCAGCTTTTGTGTGGATGCAACTCTTCGTTTCTCTGGTTTCAACGTCCAGGGGTTCTACTGCTGGGTTGTCGGAGAAGCGTACATTCAGATTCTTGAATAAACTGCCAGATTATGTTCCAGAATGGTTGCACCATTTAATATGCTCACTTGCACTGTATGATATACCCAGTTTCTCCGTATCCTCACCAGCACCTGGTATTGTCACTACTTTTTCTTTTGGCCATGCTGGCAGGTGTGTGGTGATACCTCATCCTGGTTTAATTTGAATTCCCCTGCGAGCTAATGATATTGAACATTTTGTCCTGTGCTTATTTGCCATCTCTATGGTCTCTTTGGTGAAATGTCTCTTCATGTCTTCTGCTTATTTTCCAATTGGATTGTTCTCTTTGTTACTGTTGACTTTTGAGAGTTCTTTATATATTCTAAACATGGCCCTTTGTCGGATGTGTGGTTTGTGGATGTTTTTCTTACAGACTTCAGCTTGTCATCATTTTAATGGGGACTTTCACAGAGAAGAAAGTTGGAATTTTAATGAGATTATTTTATTGATTTGTTCTCTTTTGCATTGTGTTTTTGACATCATGTCTAGAACTCTTTGCATATCCTTAGGTCATGGAGATTTTCTACTCTTATCCTCTAAAGGTTTTCTAGTTTCACGTTTTACCTTTAAACCTATGTTCCCTTTGGGTTAGGTTTTGCATGTGGCGTGAACTTTAGTTGGGGTTCATTTTCCCTTGTCCATTGAACCCAAGTTGTTGTAGCATATTTGTTGAAAAGATTATCCTTCCTCCACTTAATTGCTTTTGCACCTGTATCAAAAGTTTTGAATTTTGCCTCTTGCAGAGCACACAGCCCACAGTTCAAAGTCAGATGTGGTGAAACCACCCGTTCTGTGGTCTGAAACATCGCATCCAGGGACAAGCCACGCTGGGGCTCAGTGGTTGTCCTGTATACACTCTTGTTGGTGCTCAACGTGTCATGGAGAGAACCTCGCATCAAGAACAAGTTATTATCAAAGCTGAATACAACAGGCAATTTACTGGCAGGCTGAGCAGAGAGAGAGAGAGAGAGAGAGAGAGTGTGTTACAGTTTGTAGATGGGAGAAAGCATTCTTACTGAAACACGTTGCTTGAGGTATAAGAGGCTTATGGGATCGTCAAAGAGCCAGCTTGGGAACACTGGGTAGGTTCAGAAAAACACTGGTGCACGGTGAACCAGTCTTCAGGACGTAGCTTATAACCGGCGAGCCTTCTTCTACCGTAACCATGCGTATAGTCCTGATTCGGAAACAGTAGAACTGTGTTTCGAAAATGCTGCTCACCCTAACATCTCCCCAGAGAAGTGACAAAAAGAGCCAACTCCAATCTTCTTTGCACAATGGCTGAACTGATGTCCAACTCACAAACGGGATGCAGTTTATTTGCTTCAGTCATGGGACCACGGATTTTCTGAGTGATAAGCTGAGGCCACCCTAACATGAACTTCCACTTGGGAAACCACTCCTTCAAATAGAGCTGCAGTTGGCTTCCCCTTCCAGTTGACTTCTGCTCCTTTGCACACATACCCTGCTCTGGACTTAGGGACACAGGACCGCTGCGTAGGGCAGGGATGGCCAGGTTGAAGGGCCTGCTTATTTTCTGCTGAGGGATTTGACTGAGTGTAAAACAAAATGGCTCCCGTAGCCTCTGGGGTCCAGAACACCGCCGGCTCCATGGAAACCACCAGCAGCCTCTTGCCCAGACCCAGACTGAATGTCTGTTTAAAACAGGCTCTCAGCAATAGTATACCTGGCTGAGAAATTAAAAATGTTTATGACCTGACAGGTGGTCGATTCAAGGACCTGAGTGCAATTTAATTCCCCAAGAAGGAAAACATGGGAAATAAGGGGGAGAATATCCATTAGAGAAGGAAAATACATTTGAAGGATGGTGAAGGACAAAAGTAAATCACGAAGACAGCTGCTTCATCTGACATGCCGGGGCCCAGCCCACTGTCACGGGCACACGGGGCACTGTGCTTGCCTGTCGTGAATAATTTGTGAATCACTCAGGATCTCCAGCAGCTTTTATGTGTTCAACATATTTACTGAGTTCACTCCATGGGTCTGCTAACAGAATGCCGATCTAAAGGGGTTTCAGTGTGAACAGGAAAGAGAAAGCTTTGAAGACCAAGTTACAGTTCTCTTTTTATGCGTGGTAAAATACATATGAAATTTGCCATCTAAACCATTTTTAAGTTACTCTTCAATAGTGCTGAATACTTCCATTCACCACCATCCATCTTGGGAATTTTTTCCTCTTGTGAAATTAAAACTCCATACCTACTAAACACTACCCCAGTTCCCCTCTCCCAAGCCCCTGGCAACTGCTATTATAATTTCTTCTTTATGGTCCTGACTACTCTAGGGAACTCATATAAGTGGAATCATCAGTATGTGTCTTTTGGGGACTGGCTTATTTCACTGAACATAATGTCTTCAAGGCTCATCCATATCTTAGCATATGTCAGAATTTCCTTCCTTTTAGAGGCCGAATAATATTTCATCGTACGTGTATACCACATTTGGCGTGTCCGTTCATCTGTTGAGGGGCACTTGGGTGGCTTCCACATTTTTGCTGTTGTCAATAATTCTTCTAAAAACATGGGTGCACAAATATCTATTTGAGACACTGCTTTCAAATATTTTGGGTATCGACCCAGAAATGGAATTGCTTGACTGTACGGTATTGCCCTAAGATCAAGCAATTCCATTTATCAAAAATAAAAATACAACTTTAACGTGACTATTTTTAATTTTTTGCAGCCATACTGTTGCCATACTGTTTTCCATAGTGGTTGCACCATTTTACATTCCCACCAACAGTGCGTAAGCGTTCTAGTCTTCCCATGTCCTTGTCAACACTTGTTATTTTCTGTTTTGTAATAGTAGCCATCCTAATAGGTGAGGTGATGACCCACTGTGGTTCTCATTTGTATTTCCTTGATGATGAGTATTGTTGAGCATCTTTTCAGGTGCTCATTGGCCATTTGTATAGCTTCTTTGGAAAGATGTTTATTTAGTCTTTTACTCATCTTTGAGCAGTTTTGTTGTTGTTGATTACCGAGCTAGACTTTTGAAAGGCACAGTAGAACTATTTTTGTTTTAAATAAAATATTTTACAATAGTGGGGTGCAGGGAGCTAGGCCTGAAATGGGGAGGCTACAAACCTGTGCCAGCCTCAAACTAAGCTGTTTTTTGAGATTAAGCCAAAAATGTGGCTTCTGTGAATTTCAGACCCATGTCTTTAAAACAAGAAGATGGAAACTTATCTTGTGTTGTTGTCTGAGCAAAGGGATGCTTAGAAGTGTCTAGAAAACGGCCACATGGAAACGATTCCAGGGCCAGAGCTTAGTGCAAAGCAGGTTGTTGTCCATCCAACGTGGAATAATCCACGACCTCTGCTCCCCATTCATTTCATATGCTTCATTTGAAAAGAGGCTGCCCCTAGCTCTACATATTTTCCTACACATTTCTACAACACGTCGTGGGTGGGTTTGAAGGAGTAGAGGTGTGCAGGGGAAGGTGGATGGCACTGGTAGGTTTGATTTATCAAGCGTCCACTGAACACCCACCAGGAAGCTGGCGCTGGGTCTGGTGGGCACTCTGAGGGAAAAAACAGGGAACGACAAGACGTCTGGATGATAGGGAAAACCTGAAGAGTTTCCAAGCTCACTATGGAGAGAAGATGCTGGCCCGGGAACAGTGAAACAGAAACACAGTGGGGTGTAATGATTAGGAAAATGAAGGGACAGACAGAGTTACAAGGATCCGGGAGCATCGTCATCCTGGTCTGGCTCACAGGTTGAACTGATCTCCAGAACAAGTGTCAAATAAGACCGTAATGCTCATTCTCATTCTTACGGTTCACTCTCTTTTCTCAGTTCCTGTCCTTTTGTAGAGGACAGCGGGGAGGCTGAGACAGGGTTGGGAGGGATCTGCCATTGCCTGTTATAGAAGCATCTACTCATTCAGGGAGATCCGGAAAGCTCCCCTTGGGACAGTCAGTTTACCATCTTGGCTGGATGGTCCTTCCCCAAGGTCTAGCTTCAGTGGAGCAGAAAGACACTAAATATCTATCAACCAGGAAGGAAAAGACCAAGTTTTCTTTAGCCAACAGAGGTTATAGGTAATCCTGCTGGCTCTTTTCAATAGTTAAGCAATTGTTGGGCAAGGGAGGCTATAATGCCCTGCAGCATGGGGGCCCAATTGGGATATTAACCCCAGCAGTTTTAATTTTCAGTCTCTTATGGGCTTAATTTTGAAGGCCCGGATCGGGTGCTCAATGTTCATTGAAGATAACCTCCAACCAATTGGCAAGATTGGCCAGGCCAAACACAACTGACAGACTGGACTTTCGTAGGCTGAGAGATCTTCAAGATATTTGTAAGATGATGTCTCCAATAAAATGTTTACTCTTCCCGTCATCCAAATAGGAGCTATTCCTTGGAAGGCCCTTAAGCAATCAGCAGCAGGAGATGGGGCCTCAAAGAACAGAGATAGGGCCCTGCCACGCTGGTTGGGTCTCCTTTATGTTTCACTGGTGATTTTTCAGGATGCCAGGGAAGAGAACCAGGGGCTATGTTCTGACCCCTCCACGGTCAGCTTCGCCTCGCATTTCCCTCTGGCCAAAAGTCTGTGGGAGGTGAGCCCAGGATCCTCAAAGCTGTCCCAATTATGTTTCTATGTCCCCTTGATGTCCGCCTGGCAGATGTCTGTTCGTAAGTAAATGCAAATCAAAACCACAATGAGATATGACGTCATACCCACTAGGATGATTATAATAAAAGAGACAGATGGTAACAAATATTGGCAAGGCTGTAGGTAAATTTGGATCCTCAGAGGTCACTGGTGGGAATATAAAACAGTACAGCTGCTTCAGAAAACAGTCTAGAAGTTCTTCAAAAGGTTAAGCATAGAATTATCATATGATCCAATAATTCCACTCCTAGGTATATGCCCGAGAGAAATGAGGACATGTCCTCTTCCACGGTTCTAGAAAAGCCATTCAGGAGCTATTATGGTTGTTATCCATGTAGGCAGCCAACATGCATTCATTCATATAATTCATTCATTTAACAAATATTGACTGTCTACCAAGAGTCAGGCACTGGGGCATGGTAATAAACAAAACAGAAAAAAGTCCTGCCCTCATCTATCTTACAAGCCAGTGGGGAGAGGGATGCAAGCTGGAATATGTAATAGGTAGGGTTGTTGGGGTCTGGGGAGAGACTGCGATTTTAAATATGATGACCAGGGAAGGCTTCCCTGGGAAAAGGCATAATTTGAATAAAGACCTGAAGGAAATGCAGAAGAGAGTCAGACAGACGTCTGGAAGATTGTTCTAAAAAACCCCCCAAAAGAATGTTCTAGACAAAGGGATGAGCAAGTACAATAGCCCTGAGGAGCAAGTGTGGCGGGCACACGCTGGGGCAATAAGACCAGAGGGGCTGGTGGGGAGTGGGTGGGTGATGGCTTTTCCTCTGAGTGAAATGGGGAGTGCGGAGAATTGGGGTCAAGAAGTAACAGGTATGAGCCGGGTTTCGAAAGGATGCTCTATTTTGTGTGGGATACAGTCGGTTGCTCACTGGTGCTCAGGACAAGGTGGGAGCAGGAAGACCGTTTAGGAGGCTGTGGCAGTAATCCCGCAGGGGACGGTGACACCCTGGACGAGGCAGTCTCAGTGTAGGTGGTGACTCTGCCATTGCCCTTGGAAGAGAGGAGGCAGATGAAGTGACCCAAGCTTTTATCGTACGCTAGAGACAAGGTGGGCGAGTGAAATCCAGAGACGAAGCAGTGGAGAGAGGAGGTCTGGGCTCACAGGCCAGTTGCTGGGTGTTGTTTACACAACTGAGGAAAATGGCTGGCGTCCTAGTCAAAGGATGGCTGCTGCCCATCTACTATGAAATGACGGAATTAATCTGCTTGCTGGGTTCACTGTAAATGGTGGTGAAGAAGCAACATTAGTAAATTGAGAGGATAAAGTTGCTTTCCTGGTTTGATTTCCAAATCACAGGAAGAAAAACACCGAATCAGTTCAGTGAGCAAACACATACAGGCGTTTCTGAACCACAAGGCGGAAAACCATTTGCGTTTTCTTTCATGGCGGGTTTTCTGGATTGTCCAAGGAGAGAGCACCATCATTTCCTTCCATTTCTGTCTTGTACTTTCACTTCCTTCCCACTCTGTTTTTTTCTTTTTTTCTTTTTTTCTTTTGTCTTTTTGTTTTTTGATTGTTATTTATAATTGCCTCTTGTGGGTGGTTCAATCTCACTCTGTGGACAATAAAGCAAAAAATATCTACAAGAAAATAGAAAATGGACAGGTCTGGAAAAACTTCTTTATCTAAGAATGTGTAATTAGGAAGAGATATTTACTTTAGGAAAAGTGCTCCTTTAAAATTTTTGAAAATGTTAAAAATTTTATTTAAATCTAAGTTAGTTAACATATCATGTAATAATAATTTCAAGAGTTGAGTTTAGTGATTCATCCCTTACCTATGCATGTAAGTGATTCATCACTTGTATACAACACCCAATGCTCATCCCGACAAGTGCCCTCTTCAATGCCCATCGCCCATTTAGCCCATCTCCCCACCCAACACCCCTCCACCCACCCTCAGTTTGTTCTCTGTATTTAAGAGTCTCTGATGGTTTGCCTCCCTCTCTGTTTTTATCTTATTTTCCTTCCCTTCCCCCGTGTTCATCTGTTGTGTTTCTTACATTCCACACATGAGTGAAATCATATGATGTCTGTCTTTCTCTGACTGACGTATTTCGTTCAGTATAATCCCCTCTAGGTCCATCCACATTGCTGCAAATGACAAGATTTCGTTCTTTTTGACTGCTGAGTAATGTCCCATTGTATATATACCACATCTTTTTTATCCATCCATCTGTCAGTGGGCATTTGGGCTCTTTCCACAATTTGGTTGTGGTCAGTAGCACTGCTATAAACATTGGGGTGCGTGCTTTTCATGCGTGATCCCGACGTGCCGCCCTCTCCTCCTGTCTCTTTCTCTCTCTGTCCTCTCTCCGTGGACACGGTCCCCTACCCTCTGCAGCTCTGCGGCTTTGCTGTCCCCCAATTCGCCTCTCCGCACCGCATACCTGCCGAGTTCTGTGGCTCGAGTTCCGCAGACTGCTGCGTTAACTCTCAGGTAAATTTCCTAGGTGTTCGAAGCGATCTGATGCTGGTGGAGCTGCATTTCAGGGATGGGACAAGCTCAGGGTCCCCATACTTCTCTGCCACCCTAACTCCTGTCCTCGGAAAAGTGCTCCTTGATTGAACTTCAAACGCGTTTTGAATGTTCAAACTTGGATTTCCTCGCAGCATTTGAGGAATGCAATTGTAACTTCCAAACCTGGGAACCTGTTGTAGGTGCTGAGGATCCAGAAGTGAATGGGTAAAACCCCAGGGGGGATAGGGCTATGGCCTAATCCAAAGGTTTCGCCCTAGGAACTCAGAAAAGGGTAAACGAGCACAAGGCTTCAGTTCAGGGTTGTGACGAACACAGACACACACAGACACAGGCAGGAACGTGGGCGATAATCGCGGTAGGCATTCAGATATACGACTCAGGGATGCACTAGGGTCGAGGCAGGGCCGCACGGGGGTGGCGGGAGGGGTTCAGGACCCGGGAAGCAGGCTGTGGTTTGGGAGTCGGGATTTACGGACTGGGGCTCCAGGCAATTTCACGTGGAGAAGTAGAGGGAGGTGAGGCCGGACGAAGCAGCCAACGATTCCCTTTTAAAATGCAAAGCGGAAACTACTTCGTCATCATTTGACTGATCGTAAGATTGAAGCTGGACAATTTCGTTCCAGATCGTAAACCAGTTGCCCTCTTGCGCAAGATGAACTGCCAGAAGGACCTACTGGCTCTACTCCGGTGGTGGGATGAGAAACAATGCGCGTGACAGGTTGCCTGGGAATTGAGACATAACAATGAGGGTCCGACCCTGGGATTCCGTTCTCTGCAAGGGAAATCAGGAGGGGAAACCGCTGCGAACTGTGGGGAGAAAGCTGGATTCCAAAATGGCCAGAGAGGCTTTTCTACGGATGTTTGAATGTAACACATTCGGAGACTGTCAAAGAGGTACCTTAAAAGCGAACACTATGTTCTGGCTACAATGGAAATTAATGAACTCCTGTTCTTTCAGAGCAGCTAAGTAAGATGGCATATGCTATTTTTAGCAACTGAAAAACGTTTCTTTGATTTCGGTCTTATTTTATTTTGCCTTGGGAGAGACACATAGCCCACCCTCAGGTACTGGACATGATCCTCCTTTATAGCCCAGAAGTGAGGAGAGGGTGTCTTAGAGCTGAGCTCCCTGCTCCTGGCTTTACCGCCGTTTCATCTCTCGGTGCCTCAGTTTTCTCATCTGTCAAATGGGATGATGGTGATAGCGGTATCCATTTCACAGGGTTGCTGGTGGATGATCGTTAGCACTGGTACAGCAGCTGGCCGGCACTCTGCAATGTTGGCCGTGAGCCCCGCGGTCTGCTTTTCTATCCATTCCCCACGCTCTGGAGCTAACCAGTGTGTTTCTTGCTTACTATAGACTTCCTCATGCCTTATGTACATTGCAGGGTTCCCAGTCTTCCTGGGGGAAGAGCTACTTTTCATGGGCAGCAGCCTGGTCAGCAGCTGCGGGAGGGATGGAAAACCTCAGACGACGTCTCCGTGAGGCCCACAGATGCTGGAGATGGGGCCAGAGGTTCATCTTCTCCCATAGTGCATGTCTCGGGCAGTCCCTAGAGACCTCTGCTGAGCATTAGTTATGGCGGCAACTGGTACATCAGGAGTCATCAGGTAAGGTTTCCAGATCCACTGGGCGAATCATTTTGATCAAGCATAAGGTTGAGTGGTAAAAGTTGTTGTCATTTATATGGGTTAGAAATGATGCACATTGGCCGTCTCGTATGATTCAACCTAATATTTCAGGTTTCCTACCTCCGTTCGTTAACGCATATGATTTCTGACTTTCTAGCTGGAGCCACCCATGTCACAGGCTGCATTAGTGAGCTCGGAGGAAAAAAAAACCCACAATTCCACTCTACATCTCACCTGAAATCCTTAACTGAAGCACTTTGTGCTAGTCGTTCGATAACATTTACTAGATCCTCTGTATGCTGAACACGAGACAACGCTTACCCACTAGGTGTTCAGTCTAAGATCGGTAAAAGTCATTATCTTCACCATCCGCCATATGTAGACACACTCAGCCTCCCCGGGTGGCCGCCAGGAATATGCCGAAGCATTTGGGGAGGTCATGAAAGGACTCCAGGTGGAGTACGGAGTATGAGAAGCGTGCCAACCATATGCACGGGCTGACTTTGGAAGCATCTGGGGTATGACTTGTATATATGTGGAAGAAAAGGCAGCTCTCAAAGGGATTCCCACGATCCAAACTCTCTCTTTGTGCCTGCTGTCACTTTCGGTGCAGGGATTCCCAGGTTGTCCACGAATAGCATGGTGGAGAAACTTCCGTTTATTCCAGCTCTGCCTCACTCCTCTTGACCACAGGCACTGTGATGGTGGTCCTCTCCCGTTCCCATGCTGTTCTTGCCGGGCACTGGTCTCCAAAGAGTTGGTCGTTTCTTCCTTCACGCCTCTTAGGAATAATTCAGAGAGTTTTCAGACTTTGCATCTCACACGCTAGAAGCCTGATATTTCTTCGGTGACCATCTTCGACCGAAAGTTTTGCTTCTCTTTAAAACACGTTGCCACCTGCTGGATGATAGACCAGCCTTAGAGATATATCAGCCAGGATAGGGTAGGCAAAGCTGCAGGAACAAATAACCCCAAGATCTCAGGGACTGAAACCACAAAGGCTTATTCTTGCTTCCACTGTGTGTCCGTTGCAGTTTATCTGGGGCCTCTGTGAACACTGGTTTCACTGGGACATGCTGGCCGCGACAGCTCCAGCTCTGTGCTTCCATAGTAGCTCAAGCCGGAAAAAGAACACGGGTTCTTAAAGCCTCTATCTGAAAGTGACACGTGGCTTTTGAAGTCACGTGACCACACGTAGCTTCAAGAGGAGGCAAGAGAGTGCGGTCAATCTCTCACACAGGAATCAGAGGGCTGGAATTATCGAGCGAAGGCCAATGATGACCGCTGCCCGTGGCCAGCGGGAAAGCACGCGTGATGCTCGAGCTTCCTCTCGCTATTGGAAGAGCTCCGTCCAATATCTTTGTGTGCGCAACTGGTTGTGGTATTTTGGGTTTTTTAAAAGGAAGGAAGGAGTTGCATTCTGCTTCCTCTGTTGGAGAGAGAAGGGGGAGATGACTTCTGATGTGGTTGTATGAGACCATAATGATAGGATTGACGGAGCAGGTGGGTGTGGAGGTGTGCCCAGCGATGGACCCTCACTGATCCATGAGAAGCTGGTAGGATTTTTTAATCTAAAACTGAGGTGAATTTTATCATAAGCTCTAACATCTTTGTTTTCTTATAAGAGTAATATGTGTTTAAAACCTAAAAAGCAGCCTAAAAGTAAAGCAGGAAAAAAAAAAAGATTGATGGATGTGTATAAGAAGCATGCTCTTAAGAAAGACCTTTCCGGGGCGCCTGGGGAGCATCCGACTTCAGCTCGGGTCACCATCTCGCGGTCCGTGAGTTCGAGCCCCGCGTCGGGCTCTGGGCTGATGGCTCAGAGCCTGGAGCCTGCTTCCGATTCTGTGTCTCCCTCCCTCTCTGCCCCTCCCCCGTTCATGCTCTGTCTCTCTCTGTCTCAAAAATAAATAAACGTTAAAAAAATTAAAAAAAAAAAAGACCTTTCCGGGGGCACCTGGGTGGCTCAGTCGGTTAAAGGTCTGACTCTTTATCTTGGCTAAGGTCATGATCTCCTGATTCGTGAGGTCGAGTCCTGTATCGAGCCCTGTCCCTGTGCTGATAGCACAGAGCCTGCTTGGAATCCTCTGTGCCTCTCTCTCTCTCTCTCTCAATAAATAAATAAACATTAAAAAAAGAATGACCTTTCTTAAATTCAATTTTGTTCAGAAGACTGTTTTCTTAGACATCAACATGTGAGTGTGAGTTAAATGATTTATGAGAAAAATTGTTAAAATTGTAAGTTTTACCGCAGACTTGGTTTTCTCATTACAAGTAAATCTTTAAAATTTGAAGGAGTTTTAGGCTTACAGAGAAGTTGCCAAGGCAGGGTAGAGTGTTTCCCCTGGAGATCACTCACCCAGTTGTAGCCTCCCCCAGCGTCTCATGCTAGCACGGTGCGTTCGGAACCAACACGGAAACATCACCGTTAACTAAACGAAACAGACTTTATGGGCACACAGGTTTACTTTTAGACACCCGTAATATCTGCCTCCGCATCCATTTTCCACAGCACTTATTAAAGGTCTCAGGCTTTCTCTCTCTCACTCTTGAATACAATTACCTGATTTAAAACATCTGCCTCAAATTCCTGGAACTCATTTGCATGGCGAAAGAACGCTTCCTATTATTTCCAGTAGGTGCTTTTTACAGGCGGTAGTCTAAGTGGCATAACTAAGCCACCACTCAATAGGCCCTCCTCATAACGATTATCATCATGTTTAGTGAGTCATCCACTTAGTGAGGCTCCTAATGAAACGGAGTGTTTCCGTGCCTTACAATTATTTTCTTATTCCTCTTTATTCTGTGTTATTAAAAGAAAGAGATGGGGAAGCTGTGTCAGTCAGAGTCCTAGAAGGGAGCAGATGATGTGCTCAGGCAGGGCAACTGAGGACACTTCAGTAAGACATCTAATGACAAGACAAGTTAAAGGACATGCTGGGGGACAGAGGGACACTCTGGAGCAACAGCACTGGGGAGCTGAGACGACCTCCAGGCTCGAGGTGCTGGGGAGGAACCGTCGTAAGAAATGATGGCAACACGAGTGCAAACGAAGTCAACACTGAAGTCTGTGTTCTGAAGCAGACTTCCCAGCTAATTTGGCTACAGTTATTTACGTCATTCAGTCTAGACGCTGTTGACCCGTCGGCCGTGTGGAGCCGACCAGAGAGAAGTCAGCACTTCTGGTAAAGTAAAGGGATAACATGTCTAGTTCAACTTTAGGGTCACAATCCCCCCTGTCCTTTCTGGGTAAGTGCGGTACCTAATGGCAGCTGTGTCAGAGCTTTGCGAGTTTTCTGGAATTAGGATGGTCAACATCTTCGGTGCAGAGCGAGCTGTCCCTGCTTCATTGTGTTCTGTCCACTGCGAACACACATTGTGACCCCACGTATCCTCTGCTCTGGATGCTGCCTTTCCCATGTATGGGTTTGTCCCTGTTCTGTGTTTATGTGGTCAGTGGTTGTTTCCCACCTGTGAGCGTTGAAAGCGGGTACACATCCTCGTTTGCTACCTCTCCGTGTTTGGGTTGAAAGACTTCCTAGTTATGTTCCTTGTCAGACAATTTGTATGTCAGTTGGACCTCATTAAGTCCACCATGATTTTCAAAGTTTCTTGTTTGATCTCAGCAGGTGGACACGGATATTTTTTAATTTTTTTTTAACGCTTATTTCATTTTTGAGACAGAAAGAGACAGAGCATGAACGGGGGAGGGGCAGAGAGAGAGGGAGACACAGAATCCGAAACAGGCTCCAGGCTCTGAGCTGTCAGCACAGAGCCCGACGCGGGGCTTGAAATCACGGACCGTGAGATCATGACCTGAGCCGAAGTCGGAGGCTCAACCGACAGAGCCACCCAGGCGCCCCAAGGATTTTTAAGTCATCATTCCAACCAGGAAGAACGCGTTCAATGCATGTGAAGATGAATGGCAGTTAGATCGAAGAATGAGTTCATTTTCCCTTCACTCATTCACATGTTCACGTTTTGACAAAGACATTTTGAACCAAATAATCGATTACTGACTGAAGCTCCATTTTGATTGTCATGATAAAAGAAAACAACTTGTAGGACAGCTTTATTTCAGGATTTCATTAGTAGGTTGTGAGTTTGTGATGGAAACAAAACAATGTGAAATTTTTCAAGAGGGTGAAGAAGGAGACATTATACTAAGCTTGTAGATGAGAGAAATATAAAGAGATAGGTCATTTACAAATAAGTTAGGGAAGTTACTCTTTATGGTTAATGACTGGTAAAGGAATCAATGTCTCCACGGGGAAATTTTCTCTTGATGTGCTGTCCTCAATATTCTCAACCAGTCCTCTGGGAACTGAAACCAATGACATCCAAAATATCACCACCAGCAACAAGAGTAAGGACAAGTAACACGTTCTAGCCATCTGCCAGGCTTCATGCTAAGCATTATACAGGATGATCTCAGTCAGTTCCCATGATGGATGGGTCTTATAATGAACCCATTCTTCTATAAGGAAACTCGGGCAAAGAACTGAAATATGTCCACGATCATAAAGGGAGGGGAGCCAAAATTTGAACCCAGTGTTTCCAATTCCATTGCCCAGTCATAACTATAGGACTCTGCTGTCTTGTGGTGATTCAAGTTCATGCAGGAGAGAAAGAAGGGATGTCTGTTAGAATCCTGATAGCCTCAAGTGATGATCGGAACCTTGCACAATGAAATGTCACATGGTTAACTTCTTAACGAAGCTGCACTCAAACTCCCTGTGCAAATATGGAAAGGGGAGAACATTTTCAGGAGCAACATCTACAAAAGAGAGGAGAGGTTGTAATGATCAGCATTTTTGAAGTGAGTCAACTATAAGTTGGCTGCTATAAATGCTAGACGGCATATGGGGAAGTGTTTTGTAAACTATAAATCACTGCACAGCATCGTGTGTGCATACATGTTGCATTGTTGAAATGGATTCTGCCATAAAATCTAGAGATGGAGCATGGGAAGTGTTTTGTAAATCACGGGTCGCTAAACAGTATCATATGCGTGCAGCATACCTCACTTTATCGAGCTTCATTTTATTGCAGTCGTTGCATTTTTTACAAAATGAGGGTTTGTGGCAACGCTGCACTGAGCAAGTCTGTTGGTGCCATTTTTCCCAAAAGCATTTGCTCACTTTGTGTCTCTGTGGTAATTCTTGCATTAATTCAAACTTTTTCATCATTATTATATTCATTATCGTGATCCGTGACCACTGATGTTACTATGGTAATTGTCCAGGAGCACCACAGACCCCCACCGTATAAGACACTGAACAGAATATTTAATGTTGTGTGTGTCCTGATTCCCCTAGCCAGCCATTCCCCACCCCTCTCCCTCTCCTTAGGCTTCCCTCTGCCCTGAGACACAACTCTATTGGAATTAGGCCAATTAATGACCCTGCAATGGCCCCTAAGTGATCAAGTGAAAGGAAGAGTCACATCTCTCGCTTCAAATCATAGCTAAAAATGATTGAGCTCAGTGAGGAAGGTCAAACCAGCTACAACATTCCCTTAAGCCAGAGCTTAAACCAGAGAAAGGCCCTGACTTTCTTCAATTTTATGACATCTCAGAGAGGTGAGAAAGCTGCAGAAGAAAAGTTGGAAGCTTGCAGAGGTTGGCTTCTGACATGTTAGGAAAGTGGCTGTGTCCATAACACAACAGTGCAAGGTGAAGCAGCAAGTGTGAATGTAGAAGCTACGGCAGGTTATCCAGAATTTCTAGCTAAGAATATTCACAGGGGTGGGTGGAATAAGCAACAGATTTTCAATGTGGACAAAATAGCCTTCTACCGGAAGAGCCGTCTAAGACTTTCATAGCTGGAGAGGAGAAGTCAATACTTGGCTTTAAGGCTTCAAAGCCAGACTGACTCTCATTGGGAGCTAATGCAGCTGGTGACTTCAAGTTGAGACCAATGCACGTTGACCACACCAAAAATCCCAGGGTCCTTAAAACTTTATGCCAAATCCACTCTCCTGTTCTATAAATGGAACAACAAAGCCTGGACGACAGCTCATCAGTTTACAGCATGGTTTACTGAATATTTTAAGCCTACTGTTGAGATCTATTGCTCATTGGCAATGCCCCTGGTCACCTAAGAGCTCGGATGGGGATGTATAGCAAGACGAATGTTTTCATGTCAGCTGATACAATATCCATTCTGCAGCCCACGGAGCAAGGAGTAAATTTCACTTCCAAGTTTTATTATTTAAGAAACACATTTTATAAGGTGATAGCTGCCATAAATAGTGATGGATCACTATTTATCCATGTGATCCAGTGATGGATCATAGATATGATCTGATGGATCATAATTGAAAACCTTCTGGAAAGGATTCGCCAATTTAGATACCACTAAAAACATTTGTGATTCATGAGAAGAGGTCAAGTATCAACCTTAACAGGAATTTGGAGGAAGTTGATTTCCTACCCTCACAGAAGACGTCAGTGGGGGACGTCCCTGCAACTGTGGTGGAAATAGCAAGAGAACTAGAATCAGAAGCTGAGCCTAAATATGGGACTGAATTTTTGCCGTCTTATGATAGAACTTGACCACGTGAGGAGTCGCTTCTTATGGATGACCAAAGAAAGTGGTGTCTTGAGATGGAGACTACTCTTGGGGAAGACGCTATGAAGATTGTTGAAATGATAACAAAGGATTTAGGATAGGGCATAAACTGAGTTGATAAAGCAGCAGCAGCAGCAGGGTTTGAGAGGCTTGACTCCAATTTTGAAAGTAGTTCTGTGGGCCACATGCTATAAAACAGTGCATGCTACAGAGAGATCATTTGTGAAAGGAAGAGTCAATTGGTGGGCAAACTTCATTGCTGTCTTGTTTACTTTTATTTATTTATTTTGAGAGAGAGAGAGAGAGAGAGAGAGCAACAGCAAGGAATAGGGACAGAGGGAGAGAGAGAGAGAGAGAGAGAGAGAGAGAGAGAGAGAGAGAGAATCTTAAGCAGGTTCTATGCTCAGTACAGAGCCTGACGCTGGGCTCAATCCCAGGACCATGGGATCATGACCTGAGCTGAAATCAAGAGTTGGGTGTTCAACTGACTGAGCCACCCAGGCATCCTTTTTTTTTTTCATTTTGTCTTGTTTTAAGATACTGCCACATCCACCCCAACCTTCAGCGACCACCATTCTGATCAATCAGCAGCCTTCAACATTGGGGAAGATCCTCTGTGAACAAAAAGATTATGACTTGCTGAATGCTCAGATGATAGTTGGAGTTTTTTAGCAATAAAGCATTACTAAATTAAAGTGTGTGCATCATTTTCTTGGATATAATGTTATTACATGTAATAGACTACATAACTTTTATATACACTGGGAAACCAAAAATTCATTTGACTCGCCTTATTGCAGTATATGCTTCATTGGGGTGGTCTGGAACTGAAGGTGCGATATCTCCAAGGTGTTCCAGTGAGTACGTGTTCCAGTGATAGATATTCTTTTTTATTTTTTACATTTATTTATTTTTGAGAGACAGAGAGAGACAGAGCATGAGCAGGGGAGGGGCAGAGAGAGGGAGACACAGAATCTGAACAAAGCAGGCTCCAGGCTCTGAGCCATCAGCACAGAGCCCGATGCAGGGCTCGGGCTCGCGCACCGTGAGATCATGACCTGAGCCGAAGTCGGACGCCCAACCGACTGAGCCACCCAGGCGCCCCTAGTGATAGATATTCTTAAAAGGAGGAGGAATTTAGAGCCATTCCTCCTGTTCTTGGCGACAGTCCACACCACGTGTTTGGAGCGAGGCACTCGCAGCTGGCATTATACTTTGCTCAGCCTCAGTGAAAGTGGGACTCTTATAGGAGGGTCTTCAGGTTGGTGAGGAAGCTAAACCCAGCTCCTATGAAGAAGAATAGAAGACTCGCCGAGGCTGGCATCTGCTTTCACACAGCTAAAGCTTCCTCGAGGGAGGAGAGTCAGGCCGTTACCTGTGACTGCGGAGTTAGAGCCAGAATTCACAGGGGCAGGATGGAGGCAGATTTTACTCCACACGAGGGGGAATGAACACACTGGCCTTGCCCCAGTCAGCAAGGGCTGTGCGAGAGGCAAAACGTTCGGCCATAAGCGGATGGGTCAATGGCAGAGGGTGGTTGAGGGTGATGGCGCATAGACCCTTGAAGTCACTGCCAATCTTAGAGCCATTGTGTTAGTGGTTGTTGGACAAACCCACCGACCTAACCCGTTTATCTGAAGCTTTGCCAGATTTATCAGTGAAATCTCTATCCCTAACTCAAAGGACACATTCTTATGTATATTCAGACAAGTAAACTCTTGTCATGTACTCTTGGATCTCTCCAAGGTGAGTCCTACATTGATAGGTGAAACCAGGTCACTGCAGGCACTAAGTAACCTGTGATGATCTGAAAGTGTTTCTCTAGAATCACTTCACGGACTATAATTAGACTGAAAAGTAACTTTCAGCTTGGGGAGGGGGGCAGGGCAAGAGGATGGATTCTCTTCTCTATGGTTCTCCTTCCTCGTTTCTGAAACGTTTGGCCTGGCTTCCCTGGGTGTGGAGAGTGGGACAAGAGGAGTGATAAAGGGGGCAGGAATAATCTTCCTTACCAGGCACTGCTGGAGGCTGCTATCTGCCCCGTGGCCCTGCTCAGTGTGTAAAGCTAGTGCCTTTCTCCAGCAAACTACTTCGTTGAGAGATTGTTTCCTTGCGGAGCAATTCCCTTCATGCAGGTGCGATTCCTTCCTTCTCGTGGCCCATCACTGACTCTTCCCTTAGACCCCGGGAGCCCTCAGTCCCTGTGGCTTCCTTCCCCTGATGGCAGTTTGCCAAGGCATCCCCACCAAACAGCGTCATGGTCCCCGGAAGAGGCAGACGAACCCCACCCAGAATTTGTCCTCCAGTGCCCAGGCTGGCAATGCCACGCACGCATGGAGACGACACGGAAAGGTATATAACTCACATAATGGAGATCTCTGGGCAGCAGGGCAGGCCTCTTGAGCGGGCCCCAAGGGGCTTGAGAGAGCAAGGGAAGACCAGCCTGGGCTTTTAATGTGGGGGCAAGGGTTCCCACCAGCAGAAGGAGGCCCTAGAGTTTCTAGGTGCATGTTCACATGGAGGCGTGGGGAGAAGAGGAGAGTGGGGCTTGAGAACTGTCAGTAGTTGGACGTGAAACACAGAGTCGGTTCCCTCATTACAAACAGGCTCTGCACCAGCGCATCCTGGCCCAAATCAGCGGAGGGGATTCCCCCCCCCTGCACACATCTTTTCTCTCTTGAACTTGGTAGGCAAGTCACGGCAGCGTGGTGATTTGCTAACTTGATTTTCAAAGGCAGTCTTTGGTTAAGAGTTTACTGAAATCCAGATGAAGGAAAGCTGGCGGCTGAACATGAGTGGGTCATCTTCCGGAATCATTCAGGTCTCGGGCAATGAGGCGGGAAGAAGAGAAACCAGGGTGGGGATTCAAAATACGTTGTGGACCTAGGTTACCCACCTCTTGTTAGGTTTCTCACTCTCCGGGGCTTCTCAGCTTTCCTCCGTTTGGTGTCAATCAATTTCAGCTTTGTGTTTACGTGACGAGAAGCAGAAATATAGATTAATATAGCCAACAGTGCGGTGTAGAAAGAGCTTCGGAGACTTGGTGGACTGTGCTGTTTGTCCCAGTAAAGGTTTTCTGATGTGGTAACCAGGCCGGGATCCACAGCGTGACCAGGATTGCACGACTGAGCTGTGAGCAAACGGCCCATTTTGTACACCTCGGTCCTTCTCTGCCAGCTCCCGTGAAAAACGTCCTCTGCCAACTCCCGTTACTCCCATTTTCTGCTGGCCTGATTTTTACCTTTGTTCTCGACACCTTCATTTGTTTCGTCTTGCAAGCTTAATTGAAGTTTAAGGTGGGCAGACATTTCTGGAGACAGAGCGATCTCGTTTTAATGCTATGTTGCCGCCGGAAGCCGGCTTCTTAGGAAGTGTAAAATCTGGAGGCATTTTGTCTGACTCCTTCCGCTTGGTGAAGTAACTCAAGGACCAATGTAGATCGTGTTGGAATTATAGTAACATTTGAGAAAGCAGCACGTGTACGTGCAAAGGATGTATGCAAAGGCAAGCGACCGGATGCGGGAGTCCTGGACCATCTGCGGTCCCCAAATGGAGCGTACATTTCTGGGGTTAGAAGATGAAATGCTGCGAACTTCCTGTTGGAGAAAGGTCTGGGAACTTCCGGTTATTTTCAAACACGGTGACTTAGAACACGACAGTTTTCTCTTTGTCATTTTTATGGCACTAGACATTGTGTAATAAAGTTTTCACTGTAGATAAATTAGAAAACATTAAAGTAGCAAAATAAAATGCCCCAATTCTACCACTCATCAATCACCGTTATAAAGCCATTTTGTATTTCTGCACGATTAGTAAAAATAGTATCATGTTCTGCACTTTTTTTTTTTTGGAGAGAGAGAGTGAGCGAGAGAGAACACACAAGTCTGGGAGGGGCAGAGAGAGGAGTAGAAAGAATCCCAAGCAGGCTCTGTGCTGTCAGCACATCTCCTATTTATCTTTACACATCAGGGGCTATGTCACTGACCTTGCTACAATCTTAGTATAGTCCGAAAGCCTCCTTCCTGCTCTCTTACCCCCTTTACTTCTCTGGCCTGAGCAAGCAGCCTCGAGGTCCATGAACCTGGCTCAAAGCTTTCTACACTGTGCTGCCCGGATTCCCTGTTCACCTGCCCCTGAGTCTCTGTCCTGTTATACGGCCTCTGTCTTCAACACAGGTGGCTCAAGTCCTTTCTCACCACGGCAGCCCCACCTCTCTGGCCACAGGGCTGGACGCGCCTACCTCGGGCTTGGCCAACAATAGTGACTCAACCTCTTAGTCCCGGAGAGCAGCTCAGGGCTGGGAAAGTGACTCGAGTGAGGTCAACCGGAGCCCTTCTCTGGTGTCTTATCTATTCTAATGACAGAGGCCAATCCTGTCTTTGTCCTTGCCTTGGAAGCTAAAGGGAGCTGCTGTAACCATGTTTCCTATCACGCAGCAGAAAGCCTGTCTGGGGAGGAGAGAATAAACCAAAGAGAGCCAATCGTAAGTGGGGAGAGGGGACAGAGGGTACCAGGCTCAGGCCTCTCCAGATGACCCTCTCCCTCGTCATCCCCAAGGCCACATTTACCGCCAGACTTCCCTCTTAATGTGTTTCTTAAAAATTATTTTTTTTCTTGGGACTGGTTTTGGTTGGGTTTCCAGCATCGGAAGCTAAAACTAAAAAAAGGTCCTGACTCAATAAAATAGCTGCTTTATAGAGTTGTGAGCGTTAAGTTAAATGCTGTATTTGCTAAGTGCTTAATTAGTACAGGATCTGACGAATGGCAAGCACTTACTAACTTTGGCTTAATAGTGTTGGGAGGGCTTGCCTACTTCCTCGAACCTGGCCGGGGAAGTGTCATCCGTGGCATTCAGCGGCATCGGCCTTATCTGAGAGCCTGTTAGAGATGCTAAATCTTGGCCCCTATATGTGATCTCCTCAATCAGACTGTGCACTTGGTAAGGTCCACACAGGAGCCCTACGCAAAATATACTGTAAAAAACACTGGCCTGTGTATGGTGATGAATTAAAAAAAATTTTTTTTTAATGTTTATTTATTTTTGAGAGAGAGAGAGAGAGAGAGCATGAGCAGGGGAGGGGCAGAGAGGGAGACAGAATCCAAAGCGGGTTCCAGGCTCCAAGCTGTCAGCACAGAGCCCGATGTGGGGCTCGAACTTACAAATCACAAGATCATGACCTGAGCAGGAGTCGGATGCCCAACTGACTGAGCCACCCAGGCGCCCCGGTGATGAATTTTTGGCTCTACCACCGAAGGCATGGTCCATGAAATAAAGAATTGAGAAGCTGGACTTTATTAAATTAAAAATTTCTGTCTGTGAAAGAGAAGACAGAAAGACAGAAAGAGAGAAGACGCACCACAGACGGGGAGAAAATATTTGCAGAGACACATCTCAGAAAGGACTGGTGTCCAAAATACACAAAGAACTCTGAATAAAAAGACAAGAAATAACAAGTGCTGGCAAGGATGTAGAGAAAAAGGAACTCACATGTGCTGTTGGTGGGAATGCAAACTGGTGCAGCCACTGTGGAAAACAGCACGTGGGTTCCTCAAAAATTTACAAAGAGAATTGCCATATGGTCCAGTGATTCCACGAGTGGCTATTTACTCAAAGAAAACGAAAACACTCCTTCAAGAAGATATATGTGCCCCCTGTATTTATCGCAGCGTTATTTATAATAGCCAAGATACGGAAGCGACCCGATAGATACACGGATAAACAGGAAGTGGTATACACTCACTGTAATATTACTCAGCCGTAGAAAAGAATGTCACTTTGCCACATATAACAACATGGATGGACCTAGAGTTCACGTTGCTAAGTGAAATAAGTCAGAGAAAGACAAATACCTTTTGATTTTATTCAGACCTGGGATTTAAGAAACAAAACAAAGCAAAGACACAAACAAACAAAAAACATACCCTTGAAGAAAGAGAACAAATTGGTGGTTGCCAGAAGGGAGGTGTGTGGGGGGAGGGGGGAGATCGATAAAGGGAATTAATGGCACCCTGATCGCGATGAGCACTGAGAAAAGTATAGAATTGTTGAATCATTATATTGGACACCTGAAACTAATGTGACACTGTTACAGTATAGGAGCGCCAGGGTGGCTCAGTTGGTTGAGCGTCCGACTTCAGCTCAGGTCATGATCTCACATGGGTTCGAGCCCTGCGTCAGGCTCTGTGCTGACAGCTCAGAGCCTGGAACCTGCTTCAGATTCTGTGTCTCCTTCTCTCTCTGTTCCTCCCCTGCTCACGTTCTGTCTCTCTCTCTCTCTCTCTCAAAAATAAATAAGGATTTAAAAAATGTTTAAAAAAACCCTTTTTTTAATAAAAAAATGACATCTCTCTCATATCTATATCTATATCTATCTATATCCAAATTATATAATTATAATATAATTGAATTATATACTATATAATTACATATAGTATAAAATTATATAGTATATAATTCAACAATAAGAAATTATTAAAATTCAACAATAAGAAAACGAATGAATCAACTTAAAAATGGGCCAAAGATTGGGGCACCTGGGTGGCTCAGTCGGTTAAGCGTCCGACTTCGGCTCAGATCATGATCTCACAGTCTGTGAGTTTGAGCCCTGTGTCGGGCTCTGTGCTGATAGCTCAGAGCCTGGAGCCTGTTTCGGATTCTGTGTCTCCCCCTCTCTCTGACCCTCCCCCATTCATGCTCTGTCTCAATAAATAAACGTTAAAAAAAATTTTTTTTAATTTAAAAAATGGGCCAAAGATCTTAACAGACATCTCACCAAAGAAAATATGCCAGTGGCAAAGAGGCATATGAAAAGATGCTTCGCATCATATGCCATCAGGGAAATGGAAGTTAAGACGACAGCGAGATATCTTTATGTGCATAGTAGAATGTCAAAAACCCAGAACACTGACAGCCCCAAATGCTGGTGAGGATGTGGAACAAGAACTCTCATTCTTGGGAATGCAAAATGGTACAGCCACTCTGGAAGACAGTGGTGTTTTGTTTTGTTTTTGTTTTTTGTTTTTTATTTTTTTTAACGTTTATTTATTTTTAAGACAGAGAGAAAGAGAGAGCATGAACGGGGGAGGGTCAGAGAGAGAGGGAGACACAGAATCTGAAACAGATTCCAGGCTCTGAGCGGTCAGCACAGAGCCCAACGTGGGGCTCGAACTCACGGACCGCGAGATCATGACCTGAGCCGAAGTCGGCCGCCTAACCAACTGAGCCACCCAGGCACCCCTTGTTTTGTTTTTTAATAAAACTAAACATACTGCTACCATATGACTCAGCATTCTTGCTCCTTGGTAATTACCCAAAGGAGTTGAAGACTTAGGTCCATACAAAAGCCTGCACATAGATGTTTCTAGAAACTTTATTTATAATTGCCAACACTTGGAGGCAACTAGATGTCCTTCAGTAGGGGAATGGATTAGTAAGCGGTGCTACATCTAGACGATGGGATGTTATTGAGCCCTAAAAAGAAGTGAGCCCTTGAGCCATGAAAACACACAGAGGAATCTTAAATGCATATTGCTAAGTGAGAAAGCCAGCCCGAAAAAGCTACATACTTATGATTCCCAATATACAGCATTGTGGAAATAGCAAATCTATAGAGACACTAAAAAGTTCGGTGGTCGGGGCGCCTGGGTCGCTCAGTCGTATGGGCGGCTGACTTCGGCTCAGGTCATGATCTCCCAGTCCGTGGGTTCGAGCCCCGCGTCGGGCTCTGTGCTGACAGCACAGAGCCCGGAGCCTGGTTCAGATTCTGTGTCTCCCTCTGTCTGACCCTCCGCTGTTCATGCTCTGTCTCTCCCTGACTCAAAAATAAATAAAACGTTAAAAAAAAAAAAAGTTCGGTGGTTACCAGGGGATGGGGTGGGGGTGGGGGGCGGGGAGGATGAATAAATAGGTAGAGCACAGAGAATTTTTAGGGAGCTGAAAAAACCCAGTAAGACACTAAATGAAGGACACATGTCATACCTTTTGCAAAACTCATAAAATGGACACTAAGAGTAAACCCTAATGTAAACTATGGGTTTTAGGTGATTACGATGTTTCAATGTAGGGTCATCGATTGTAACGTAAGTGCCATTCTGGACAGCGTTGTGGACAATGGGAAAATCTGTGCACGTGTGACAGCACGGGTCTGTGGGCTCTCAGTTTTGCTGTGAACCCCAAACTTTGTTTTGTAAGGTCTTTTTTAAAAAAAGCACTGTCTGGACACCAGAAGCACAGGCAACAAAAGTAAAACCAGACAGATTAGACCCAAATCAAACTTCTGCACATCAAAGGACACACTCCACAGAATGAAATGCGGTTTAAGGTACGGGACAAAATATCTGCAAATTATATATCTGCTAAGGGGTTCATATCCAGAATATATAAAAAGCCCACCAACAAAAGACTCCAAGTAACCCAGTTAAAAGACAGGCAAAGGATTTGAACGGACATTGCTTCAGACATGGCATACAAATGGCAATAAGCCCAAGAAAAAAAATGCTCAATATCAGTAATCATAAAGGAAATGCAAATCAAAACCATCACGGGGTGTCACCTCACACCCTATAGGATGTTTACTATAAAAAAAAACGAATATTGGAGATGATGTGGTAACATCAGACCCCTTGGGCAATGTTGATGGGCATGTATAATGGGGCAGCCTCTGTGGAAGGCAGTCTGGCAGGTCTTCAAGAAACTAAACAGAATTGCCATATGATCCAGTAATTTACTTTTCAATAAGCACTTAAACGAGTTGAACACAGGAACTCAAATAGATTCACCCATGTTTATTGCAGTACTGTTCACAGCAGGCAAGGGATAGGAGCAATCCAAGGGTTCACTGATCGATGATGGATAAAGAAAATGCGGTTTATCTATACAAAGGAATATTATTCAGCTGAAAAAGGAAGGAAATTCTGACATAGGTGCTGAGCGAAGTAAGCCGGTCACAGAGGGACAAACACTGATTCCACCCGTAGGAGTTTTCTGGAATGGTCAAATTCTAGAGACCGAAAATAGAGTGGTGGTTGCCAGGGGCTGAGGGGAGGGGGTCAGAATGAGGAGCTGCTATTTGGTGGGGACATTTTCAGTTTTATAAGATGAAAAAGTTCTGGAGATGGGTGGCACAACACTGTGAATATAATTACCACCACTGAACTGCACACTTGAGAACAGTTGAGATGGTACATTTTATGTTATGTACGTCTCCCCCCCACCCCCAATTCAGACAAGTGGCAAAAATAAATAAAAACTTAAAAGGCATTGTCCTGGTTGACTGGAGGTTCTCTGATGGAAGGGTCTGGGGAAAAGGGATGTCACAAGTGTTTGTCCTGCTAATTCCAGACAGACTCCCGAGTGGGTGTGTGCCACGGAAGTCAGAAGGTCAGCGACATAGAACAGAGGATTCACACACAGGTGGAAAGGGTTGGCGACGAGAATATCAGCAGCAAAGAATTTACAGCTCGCGGCCTTCGTCTGTCACCTGGCTTTCACAAAGCTCGAAAAAGACTGTTCATAATTGAAGTTTGACGTCGCTCTCCCAGAACTGTTACCTGGTTCTTTACAGTACCTAGAGTCAGGATTGTTTTCTGACCTAACTAGGGCAAGTTTGTTTCTGGTCTAAATGCAGCCCTCAAAACACAGAAAGGAGAAATTCATTTCTAGGTGAGTTGAGTGAAAGTTTGAACTGATTTGTAATTTGGAAACAATCCTAGAAACGGTCTTTAAGTCATCAGCTCTTATCATACAGATCTTATGAAAAGTACCAATGACAGGAAAGTTCTCAGGACCATTTTCATTCACCCCCAGTGGCTGCTTCTAAGGCTGCTTCTGACAGATAGAACTTTCTGTGGTTCGGTCAAGAAAATTGGAAAAAAGAATTCCAGGCCTGAGATTCTTCCTTCCTTCTCGGGTTCCGGCCAGTGTAGTATATACACAAAAGGTACTTCCCAAATTGAGATCCAAATATTATATTCATGACTAGACAAGGGCCTGACGCCCACTCAGATGCATGGCTTCTGGGAAACTTTGATGGGGACGCAAGTTTGACCTGTGCTCAGCGTAGGACTTTTGTGGCAGATTGAAAAATGGCTCCCTAAAAGACATCTGTGTCCTAATCTCTGGAACCTGAGAATGTGACCTTGTGTGGCAAAAAAGTATCCTCGCCGATGTCATTAAATTAAGGATCTTGAGACAGGCAGGTTTGCCTGGATTATCCGGGTGGGTCCTAAATGCCATCACACGCATTCTGTATCAGAAGGAGGTAGAGGAAGATTGCACAACTCACAGAGGAGAAGGTGACCCGGACAGAGCAGAGAGAGATTTGAGGGTGCCGGCTTTGACATTGGAGTGATGTGGCCACGAGTCAGGGAATGCTGGCCACAACCAGCCAGGGACAGCCTCTGGAGCAGCATCCTGTGGACACCTTGATCATGCCCCCGTGACCCTGATTTGAGACTTTGGGCCTCCAGAACGAAAAGAGGATAATGTCAGTTGTTTTGAATCATTAAGTTTGCGGTCATTTGTTATAGCGAACCAAAACTAGTACAGTTTTAATTATGAGAACTAAATAAGACCCCCATGGCATGTGCATTTATCCTTGGTACTCCAGTGAATGTACCCAGACACCGGCGTCCCCAGGAGGCTAGCTGCCAGGAAGGCAGGAGCTGGGGCGACGACGGGCAAACAGAAAGCCTCTGCGCGGGTGAGGAAGAGAAGGAAGAGACCCGCCTTTGAGGCACAGTGACCCGGCCCACTAGTAAGTATGGCCCTATGAACTCTGTATCTCCACTCCAGCTCCCTTGGGGAGGAAAGAACAGGAAGGTAACAAGGGACTGAAATGGTTGCTTACAAAACGACCCCAAACCCGCCTCGCCGCCTCCCATGTACACATCATGGGGAAAGGAGCTTGGGCCACAAATGGCCACAACCGATTCCATTAGATTCCCCTTTTCCCTCTCCACCCCTTCAACGTACCCTCCTTTCTGTGCCCCATTTCGGTGCGTGGCGTCATCCCATGCCCTATACACACCAGGAAGAGGGGACCACCCTCGACCCTTGACCCTTCTATCCTACCTTCATGTCCAACTGGAAATTAAAGCCTCTTGATTCCCCACTAAAAATGCCTTGGAAAGAATCTCCCTTTTTATCCTTATGCCCTCTTCTGCACGAGCTTTATGATACCCAAACCTGATGCATTGTTTTCCCAATGGAACCCCTTTAGTTGGCTTCCTGTTATGTTTAGCACCGAGTTCTAACTCGTTTTGATTTGAACTCACTTTCTTTTGAGCTTCAGCGCCTTCGTTACGTTTACTCTGCCCTTTACTCCAAACTGTCAACTACGGTCATACTGATATTGCTACGTCCTGACTACGTCATGGCTTCGAGTCCGTGGTCCTTTCTGTGGTGTGTCTTCCATGGTTCCCCATCAGAACCGGGAGAACAAAGCCCAGCCTTCTGACAGTGCCTCTCACTGACACTGAAGGAGGAAACCCGGCCAGAGGGCTTCTGAGAGGATACGTCGTCCCGGACGTTGCCAAATCAGCATCCTTGTCATTTTCAGCAAGAGTCTCAGAGTTAATACATTCGCTCCAAAAATTTCCAGACAGTCACCTGAACTGAGCTGGCTCCCATCCTTGTCATTCTTCTAGAGGGTATACATTCATTTCTTACTTACGAAAATCTGGCTTACTTTTATCTTTAATAAGCTCTGGTTTATAAGATGCCCATAGTTGTACTTGTAATAACAGCTTTTTGTAATAAATTAGAAGAAACGATGCTTCCGCTCCCAATCTAGACTGCTCCCTCCTCCTACTCCTTCTGCTCCCTTTCCCCAGTGTGTGAACTCCTGCAGAGCTGCCCACCCAATCCCACCCTGGTGCTGGTCACTCAGTGCTTCCTCCCCTGCTGGGGTGTGTGCAGTTGTGCAAAGACTGCCTGATGGTGTACGTAGTAGATCTCTTGGAATAGAGTGAATTGTCGTATCGGAACGGGTCTGATGATGTGCAGCTGTTGACCAAGTGCCAAAACTTGGAATTGTTTGAGCATTTACCCAGAAGTGTTAAACCAGAAGTGACTGAGCTACCTAGAAGAGTCACGATCATGAGATTTTGTCCCCACCACCAGACGAGAGGAGGGCTCGTGAGCATGTTGGGTTCGGCCAGGGAGGAACACGTGTTGCATCTCTGCACAGGTAGATTTTAAGGTATTAACATCCCACTGGACAGAAGCCAAGCCTGTCCCGAGGAGCAGCTGACTTCCCACCTACACAAAGCACCCTTTTGCTCTGAGCCTGGGTCTAAACTGTTGCTTCTTGGAAAGAAACTTTGGTTTTACCCAACGCCCTCCTCATGAGCGATAGCAACTGTTGTGGGGAAAGTCTATTATTATGTGTAGTGGGACCTATAGTCCATCCAATGTATGAAAGTCCTCTGCATCCTTCTTTTCCTGCTGTTGGTCGATCGGCATTTATGACTCGCTAACCCACTATCTGTAGGTCGGTCACAGCAGCTCCTGTTAATGGATAACATAGGGAAATCTGCACACTCTATGCAATATGGCAGCCATCTTAATGGATAAACAAATAGAACCGAAGATTTAGGTCTTCTCTGCACTTTGTACTGGACTCACCAGTTTATGCATGCTGTGTAAATGTAGGAGAGGAGATAATGGTAATGAAAATGACCTGGAGATTCCTAGTTAGAAGCACTGAATGGGTCTGCTCCAGTGAAAGGGTCTGCTCAAGCTTTTTTAGCCTGTATCCTGTTTGGGATCACGCCGTGCAGACACCATTCAGATGGAAGAGAAGACTGCTTCTTCTCTCTACGAGGTCAAGGGGGCTGCAGCCACAATAAATGACATTGGCTGAATGCCTGTGGTGACCTCGCCTGTTACGGCGAAGTCCTGGAGATATTTCGGGCCAGCTTTGTGAAAGTGAGGCGATTGGCCCGGTAGCTCTGGGAAAGACTGTGATGTGCTCTGGGTGCACCTTTTGGACTCTGTCCACCCTTGGGTGTTGTCACTGGGAGTGAAACAACCTTCCTCTGCCCAGTCAGACCTCCCGAATGGTACCTTGACTTGCTCACGCAGAAGGTCACTGGAATTATAGCCACATGCCCTGTCCACTCCAACATAGTTCTTCCCCCAGCCAAGGCCAATAACTATGGGAAGGAATCACATGCGGCCATTCCTTTTTGGAAAGTTTTACATCCTCTCACAAAGCCACCCACATCTGTGCCTTGGTCACACTCCTGCAACCTGGTCTTCCTTGTAGCGATTGGGTCCATTGGTGTCCTGAGTCTATTTTCAATATTCTCCTCTGCCCCAAACACCTAGTGAATAGTTATCTACCAAAGTTCTGGACATCAAGCAAGTACTTGACCAGCGAAGCCCCATTTCTTCCTCATTATACTCAGAAATATGACACATGGAAGGAGCCCAAAACTAATTGGAAAAAAAATGGAAAAAATAACATTAGACGTGAGAAAAAAAGGGAGTGAAACCGTGTAGGATAATAGGAGAAGGAAACAGTTATGATGACAAGACCGAATCAATAGGATCAATAGATTGGGGGATGACACACGCAGGACGTGATCATAAGAGGCAAGAAACTTAGGTAGAGATTAGCATGAACACACGAGTCGTTAACAAACAGGAGCGACAGGTTGTGTTTTGTGAGATGAAAGGTCCAACCCATTTAATCCACCAATTGATTTTATTCTTTTGTTTTGTTCCCCCCCCCCCCCATAGAATCTAGTGGTTGTCAGATTCTTCTTGCCTCATTAAATTGCCTGATTTACTTTAAGGATAGAATTACCCTGCTACTATTTTTTTTTCAATGGTTATTCGATTTTGAGAGAGAGAGAGAGAGAGAGAGAGTGCAAGCAGGGGAGGGACAGAGAGAGAGAGGGAGACACAGAATCCAAAGCAGGCTCCAGGCTCTGAGCTATCAGCACAGAGCCCGATGCAGGGCTCGAACTCACAAACTTCAAGATCAGGACTTGAGCTGAAGTTGGACGCTCAACCAACTGAGCCACCCAGGCGTCCCTATAATTACCCTGCCTTTATTTATTTATTTATTTATTTATTTATTTAATTTTTCAAAAATGTTTATTTATTTCTGAGACAGAGAGAGACAGAGCATGAGTGGGGGAGGGGCAGAGAGAGAGGGGCACACAGAATCTGAAGCAGGCTCCAGGCTCTGAGCTGTCAGCACAGAGCCCGACGCGGGGCTCAAATTCACAGACTGTGAGATCATGACCTGAGCTGAAGCCGGACTCTCAACGGACTGAGGCACCCAGGCGCCCCTTACCCTGCTTTTAAAGACAGATGGGAAGACTGAAGCAGAGGAGAGAATTGTGTCCTGGAAACATGACAGAATGTTCTCAGGTTGGGTGGCAGAGAGACTGTCCATGGCATAAACAGAGAGGAGAAGGTAATAAGGAACATTTGATCACATCTATAAATGGATGAACCAGAGTGTTCCCTAGACTGAAAGGCTCTTTGTCCTGGGATTACATCTTTCTGTGAGAGTTAGGCTACCCATTGAGTCTGATTCCACAAGAAACAGAAAATAAAGGAACAGAGGGTAGACAGAGAAAGAGAATCCAGGGAACCAGGAGTCCCCAGCCTGGTGGCCATCTCCCGCTTCCAACAGCTCCTTCCTTCAGCGTCCTTCCTCAGTCTTGTCACTGAGTGCCCAGGGTCTCCCCAGTGCCATCTTGGGTCCCTTGGCAGCTTAATAGGGAGGTCATAATAGGGCTTCTCCCAAGACTAGGAATGGCCAACATTTACTCAGCCACTTTGCAAATAGCCTACGAATCCTTACACATGAGAAAACAGAAGATGACGGAAGTTCAGTCATTCTACCGAGTTCTGCTAAGTGGTCAAGTTGGGCTTTAAGGCCATCTGATGCCCAAGCCTGCATTTCCTCCACTGAGCTATGCTGTCTTGTTCACAAGATAATATTTTTTTTCCAAAACTTTATTCGGACTGTGTGACTGCAAAGGAAAACAAGCGTAACAAATACTAGATGTCTTTTGGTTTGTACTTTGGGAGAGAACACAGGTTTGCCGACTTTTCTCTGGATCATTTTCTGATCAGTGTCTGATTAATATCTTTCAGTACCTACATGAAGGGTATTTCATGTAGACCCTACGTCTTCTCGAAAATTCATTCCGTAAACCTTCCTGAGTACCTACTAAGACCAGTTTCCATGCGATGTGTCTAGAGATGATAAAAACACACCCCTACCTACAGGATGTTCACGGTTATGTGAAAGGGACAATCATGGGCAATGAACTATATATAACCTGACGAATGCAGTGGTACAGGCCAACCACCAGAGCCAAGAAAAAGGCTTCATACCATCTTCCACAACTATTTACTGGGTGCTTCCTATGCCTCTCTGTTTCTTTCTCTCTCTGTCTCTTGCATGCCAAGTATGATATTTCCAAGAGTTGGATTTGGGAATATGGTGGATACCTGCTGTTTTTTTCTTTTTCCTGTACCTCTTTTCTGATTCTTTTGCTGGTACGACACCATTGCTCTTTGGGGGAAACTGTCCTTTCTCCACTCAGTCCGTGTGACTCTGTGGCTTGACCCTCTTCCAGGTATGGAGACAGGAGTAAGGCATGGCCAGTCAGCATGTTCCACACTCCTGTCCAAAGATAGGTTTGGGAATGAGCATGTGGTCCAAGTCAGACTAGATGAGAGTTAATCCCAGGACACTCATTTCTTCTGTGGTTGCTAAGCAGGTAGGATGCACACCTGAAGATGTGGGCTCCCGTGGGAGAGAGCCTCATGGAGAATGAAGCTGACTTGGAAGAAAGACGAACAACAGGCAGAGATGGACTGGACCTGGGTGATCGTTTTGCATCCTGGGCCCAGCCATGTGTGAGCAGATGTGTGAACTTGCAGATGTGTGATCCCCCAAACTTCCAGCACAATCTTTATACCAGCTCATCAAGAGGAACTTGAGTAGCTGTTAATCACGTGATACTCTCTGACTTTCATCGGCTCTTCTTGGTGAATAGCTTCTTTGGGAGGCCATTGGAAGAAAGGAGTCGAGCAGTGTAGGATCCAGGCACGCCTGGGTCCCTGGTCATCAGTCATGAGACTGTCAAACGCCGTGGATACTCTCAGCAGAGGTCATGGCAGATATTTCCCCGTCGTATTCAGATAGGATTTAGGTTCTCTAAGAGCCTTGCGTCAACAACATCAACAGTTATTTGTAGGGTCATGTCACGGCCTTTCTCATCCATGGAACTGTTGACGAACTGTGGCTACAAAACCTGAAAAAGTGTGAAACGGAAAAACACCCAAACCTCTGTCTCCTGTGATGTTAATGTATAACCGATTACTTGCAATCATCACTAATGACTTGAATTTGAAATAAAACACCCTTTCCATTATACTTGGAAAAGTATGGTGCTGGATGCTGGCTACATTTGTGAGCAGAACATAATGTATAGAGAAGTTGAATCACTTTGTTGTACACCTGCAGCTAAGGCAACATTGCGTCAACTCTACTCGAAGTAAAACATATATTTATTTTATTTTATTTATTTTTATTTATTGTAAATGTTTGTTTTTGACAGAGAGAGACAGCATGTGAGTGGGAGAGGGACAGAGAGAGAGGGAGACAGAGGATGCAGGGCTTGAACTCACCAACCGAGTGATCGTGACCTGAGCCGAAGTCGGACTTCGGCTGAACCACCCAGCCTCCCCTAAAAAAATTTTTTTAAAGTACAGATACCACTGACAGGTCTTTCTATTAATATAAAGTGCTAGTAGTTCACCACCACCCAACTGTTAAAATGGCTAAAAAATCACCCCAAACTATCAATAACATGTCTGGCAAGAATGCGCAACAACAGGAACTCTCAGTCATCACGGGAGACGATGCGAAACGGTCCCGCCACTTTGGAAATTGGTTTGGCAGTTCTTACAAAGTTAAATAGAGATCCACTATATGATCAAGAAACCACACTGCTAGGTATTTGCCTAAATGGGTCGAAAACTTACGTTCACACCAAAACCAGCACACTGAATGTTGACGGCACTTCTACTCACAATTTCCCAAACTGGTGGCAACCAAAATATCCCTCCAGATGTGGCCGGATGGCTGTGGTTCATCCGTATAATTGAAAATTATTCAGCAATGTGCTGTGAAGCCACAGACGTGGAGAAAAGCGAAAAAGTCAGCTTGGAAATGTTACATATGGAATGAGTCCCACTATGTGACATTTGGATAAGGCGAAACTATCAAAATTGTAGAAACATCGGTGACTGGCTGGAGGGTGAGGGGCAGGGAGGGAGGGGCAGGTTGTGCACAGATTTTCACAGCTTTAGTGAAACTATCAGGTATGACAGTGTGAAGGTGCATTGGTCGACAACTAAAACACCAAGTGTGAGCCATAATGTAAACTAGAAACTTTAATCAGTTTTAACAAATGTACCACACTAATACGGTATTAATACTGGGGGATACTATAAAGGGAGGGTTTTACAGAAACTCTCTGTGCTCTCTGCTCAGTGTTCTGTTCTGTAAATCTAAAAAAACTGCTTTAAAAATGAGGAATTAACTTAAAAATGCTATCGATAAGTCTTGAATAATTTATTCAATGACTTAGAATGTTGAGCAAAAAGTTTCATAAAATGCAAAACAATGATTTAGGTGGGCGATGTGATTTGAGATGCTAAATTTTATAACAAGTAATAAGCAATCAGATTGAAAACTTTATAAATAGAGGAGTATTTCTAAATGCACATGTGGTCAAATTTGCTGGAAAATCTGTTTCTCCATTTCTAGGCTTTCTATGCAACTCTAAACATGATCACAGAGGATTGGGTCAATCAGAAATTACCTATAAATATTAAAAAGCAGAACAAAAGTGACATGGCTTAGCTCACGTTTTAGTGTTAAAATCTATATGTACGTGGCAACAATCCATGCACATTGGTAAACACGTATCTTGTGCATTAAAATAAAATAATTTAAAATAAAATAAAATAAAATAAAATAAAATAAAATAAAATAAAATAAAGCATTAGTTGAGGAAGTAAACTTATCAACTCTCCACCCCACTCACAGAGCCTACAAAATATTAAACACTGTACAAAAGAAACGTAAACACCCATCTAAAAGTTCAAACCACAGGGTAGGCTTTGCTATTACTGGCTGCAAAGTGTCATTTTAAATCAAAATGACAATACATATGGCAATGTGTTTCTAGGAAGACTTTTCAGCCGTGATGGAATAAATCCTTCTGCTCCCAAGTTATACTAC
This sequence comes from Panthera uncia, assembly GCF_023721935.1. Lineage (NCBI taxonomy): Eukaryota > Metazoa > Chordata > Mammalia > Carnivora > Felidae > Panthera > Panthera uncia. The sequence goes on along the minus strand of NC_064810.1, from coordinate 7,148,876 downwards.
ATGTTGCCTGCTGGCTGAAAGAAATCATTGCCCTGCAGATGACTCGAGATTTAATTGTTGCGCTTCGAGGCGAACTCCTGGGGGTCGGGGGGGGGGCATATATTTCTTCAAGAACAAGAACATTCCCTGTGTAAGCTCTTCTCTTCTGTGCAATATTCGGTTCCCCGTGGCAGGTATAAGGCTTGCCCATCAGCGTCATCAATCGCTTAGAGGACACGTTGTGGGTGATCTGAGAGATCTAGCGAGTGGAACCGAGCAAATTAGGCCTGTCCCCGCCGTTTTATCCTTATTTATTAATGGCAATAATCGCGTCCTAATCTTCTGTACGGCACTTTGTCCACCGTGCGGCACGTAAGGCCCTTTAAGTGATTTTCACTGATGTCCTCCTTCTGCGGCACAGGGGCAAGTCGCAGATGGCTCTAATTCCTTAGCGTGACGCCACGGGGTCCACAGGTTCTCGCCGTTCCTGCTGTTAAGGGAGTCTGTGCAGACTCATCCTCTCCTCCCCCCGACAAGAACTTCTCGTTGATGAAGTAGGCACTAAACAAATCAAGGCAGACCAAAGTAAGGCCGTTTTAAAGAGACGGAGCAGTTTTCGGGCATCGGGGTGGTTAACCTCGATCTTGTCGCAAGGAGGAGCGTGTTTGAAGAAAGAAGGTGCCAGTCGGATGAAGCGGGGCCAGCCACCCCAGTCAGTAACGAAAAGTCAAGTCAGGAGGGGAACATGGGCACTTCCGACGGAAGCTCTGTGGCCTGGGGGAGGAGCCAGTCGGGTTCCGGGTTTCCAATTGGCTGGCCCCCCTGCCCCACCCCTAGCTTTCGAGGGATGGGTAAAGGGATGGAGAGTTGATGCACCCCTTGGGAAGCCCATTTCTTTTTCTTTCTTTCTTCCTTCCTTCCTTCCTTTCTTTCTTTCTTTCTCTCTCTTTCTTTCTTTTTCTTTCATTTTTTTTAAACATTTATTTATTATTGAGAGACAGAGAGACAGAGCATGAGAAGGGCAGGGGCCAAGAGATGGAGAGACACAGAATCTGAAGCAGGCTCCAGGCTCCCAGCTGTCAGCACAGAGCCTGATGGGGGGCGGGGGGGACTCGAACTCACAAACCGGGAGATCATGACCTGAGCCGAAGTCAGACGCCCAACCGACTGAGCCACCCAGGTGCCCCTGGGAAGACCATTTCTACCAAGCATTTTTCTTGTGTACTCACCCTCCCCTCTCTGGTCCAATGCCATGGTCATGGTCACCTTAGCAACCTTCTGATTATGAAGTCGCTTTTCATGTACATGTTCTAACTATAGAAGAGTGGTTTGGCCATATACCTTTTGAAATTTAGTGTTTTCTGTGATATAACTTTTTTCTTTTAAACAATTTTTATTGTGGTAAAGTGCACCTACCATAATATTTACAGTTTTAACCATTTCCAAATGTATAATTCATGGGCATTAGGCATATTCACAACGCTGTGTTACTATCATTCCTATCCATTTCCAGACCTTTCTCATGAGCTCAAACAGAAACTCTGTCCGCATTATACACTAATTCCCCATTTCCTCTCTTCTTAGCCTCTGACAAGGGCTAGTCTTTCTGTTTCTCTGAATTTACTTCTTCTAGGTACCTAATATAAGTGGAAAATGCAATATTGGTCCCTTTATCTGTTTTCATTCATTTAGCATGTTTTCAAGGTTCACTTATGTTGTAGCATAAGTGAATAAGGAATAAGTTTTATTCCTTTTTAAGGGTGAATTACATTCTACTGTATCTATGCTACGTTTGTTCATTGATCTGTTGATGGGCATTTGGGTTGTTTCTACCTTGTGAATAATGCTGCTATGAACATGGGCCTACATGTTTTTGAGTCCCTGCTTTCGATTTGTTTGGGTAAATACTTAGAAGTAGAATTGCTGGATTATATGGTAATTCTATATTTAACTTTTGAGACACTGTCTTCCCTAGTGGCTGCACCATTTTGATTTCCTGCCAGTAATGCAGAAAGATGCTGATTTGTACACATCCTCCCCAACACTTGTTCTTTTCTTTTCTTTCTTTTCTTTTCTTTTCTTTTCTTTTCTTTTCTTTTCGGAGAGGTAACTAGCCATCCTAATGCATGTGAAGTAGTATCTGATTGTGGTCTGACTTGTATCTCACTAATTGATTCCTGATGTTGAGCGTTTTTCATGGGCTTATGGGCCATTTATGTATCTTCTTTGGAGAACTGTCCATTCAAGCCCTTTGCCCACTTCTTAAACTTGAGTTGTGTGACATTATTTCATAACGTAAATTTGTGTAAGTTTTTCTTTGGTTATCTAATTCCCTTGTGTAGGGAAAGACTGTGTTGATTGTGTTGACTCAAGAAGCTTGGCATGGCAGTTATTTCTATTATGAATTAAAATTTCCCTGTGGCTTCATACTTCAGTCTTCTGAGCCTGACGAACGTGAGTTCATACCCAGGAGATGGTTTTGGTCTTGAGGTGTGGCAAATCAGATTCTGAACAGGGGAGGCAGAGGCCTAAACCCAGATCACTGTTTATTTCATCACTGTGATGAAAACTACCCTCTGAGGCTTTGGGCAGAGAGCTATTGGCTCTCCCTGTTTTTTGGGTTTATGTAAGAGCTGCTCTGTCTAGTGGTAGCCACTAGCCACATGTGGTTTAAAACTAGCCTTTGAAATTAAATTGCGGGGCACTTGGGTGGCTCAGTCGGTTGAGTGTCCGACTTCGGCTCAGGTCATGATCTCGCAGTTAGTGAATTCAAGCCCCATAGCGGGCTCTCTGCTGTCAGCACAGGACCTGCTAGGGACATCTGTCCCCCTCTCTCTGCCCCTCCCCCACTTAACGATCTCAGAAAAAAAAAGAAAAAGAAAAAGAGCGAAAAGAAGAGCTACTACGTGGTAACTGAATGAAATGTTTGGGAAGAATACGGCTTGGGGTTTTTTTGGTTCCCTTTTCTAGTATGATTTTGCATGAAATGTATAAACCTCACCAATACGAAAAGGCACACCAATACGAAAAGCATAAACATATTTTCAAGAAGCAGCGGACAAGCTAATGAGCAGCGTTTACTGTGCATTATGGATCATCATGAAGCCAAGGCACCCAGAGAATGGTCTGGAGGGCCAGCCGGCCAGGACTGGCGTACTCATTGGTCAGTCGATGACGGAGCCTTGCTCAGTGCTTACTGAAACAGTTCTGATTGTTCTCCGAGTATGAGAAAATGCATTTGGAGATTCATGCTGGTGGTTCTGCCCTCCCAATTAATCTCGTTACAAATAGGTCCTCAGCCAATTCACTTTTTCATTATTAAGGGGACAAATCATAACAGAGCGTGAATAGAACTAATTTACCATGGTAAATACTCAGAAACTTAAGTGGAGTTGAAATTAGGTTCATTTAAACCCCAAGAGTAAATTTATTTCCTGTTTCAAGACCCTTGCTTTTCCCGGGGGGCTTAACGGGGTGGGGGTGGGGGCAGCTTACTTGGCATCTGAGATGAGCCTCAGCACAGGGCTGACACTGGCTCACCTCTGGGGGGGGGGTTTCAGGGCGACTTCACAGAATCTTCCTCCACCCCAGGTGCACCAATCAAGAGAGAAACTGTGGATGTACAGATCACATTTAAGCTTCGACTATTATTTATTGGGGTAACTGTGTGTGTGTGTGTGTGTGTGTGTGTGTGTGTGTGTTTCTCTCTCCCTCCCTTTCTTCCTCAATCCTTCCCTCTTTCCTCCTTCCCCTCCCATACCTCACATCACTGAGTCTTTCTCCTGAGAGAGAGAACACTTCAAAATCATACCTAATAGCCAAATTAAATAAGCATATGTATTTAAATTTAATAAATGGATGTAAAACTCACCAAACTTCACGTAAAATATTTTTTAATCCTTCCAATTTTATTTTCTCTGTGGATATTATAGTTTGTACAAATGACACATTTGCATCTTTTTAAGTAACATTTTGCAAACATCCGTTTTTAAAATGCTTTCTAAGTAGTCCTTCTTTCCTCTTCTCTCCCTCTTCCTTCCTTCCTTCTTTCCTTCCTTCCTTCCTTCTTCCTTCCTTCCTTCTTTCCTTCCTTCTTTC
>NC_064810.1:7019449-7144789 GCF_023721935.1 Panthera uncia | reverse complement strand
CTTCTTTCCTACCTTCTTCCCTCCCTCCTTCTCTCCCTCCCTCCCTCTCTTCCTCTCTCCCTCTCTCCCCTTCCTTCCTTCCTTCCTTCCTTCCTTCCTTCCTTCCTTTTTTTGTATCTCTACCACAAAAGTAGACTTGCAAAGAAATCTTCTATTCCTACGCCTCTCAAAGCATAAGGAAATGCAGATTCAGAACAACAAAAGCTCTTTTCAGGGTCTGCCCTTTGGACACACGGGAGGTGGTATGCGTTGTGTGGAGGGCTTTTTCTTCTCTCTCTTTTTTCAGTTTACTTTCAATTTTATCTTTTATTTTCCCCTTCTCATCGGTTTAATTTAATTTTTGAAAATATTTTGAACACGAACGTGTTTCTACAAGTCAAAAGTACACCTCAAGGTAAATCAGGGAAGTGCTGTTCCCTGCTAAATGCTTTCCTGTGGGCAATCTGAGTTCCTGTTCTCCAGACGACCCTCCTTGGATTTCCTTCTGAAGTGCCATTAAAGCATCCCCTTCAGAGGGAATGCTTACTTTTTCTCTTCAAAGCGCATGCAAAGTATTACATCATTGTCCGTTATTTTTCCGGACCACGTGTCACTTCACAAATAAAACACATTTGGTTGGCTTTTCAATTTGGACAACCCTGTAAGTGTTTTGTCATAAAATATGGAAAATCTATCAGGAAGAACAATTTTCCTGGTCCTGCAGACTCAGTACAAAGAGTTCTATAGCTTCTGCTACATTTTACAGGCTGAGAGTCTAAGGTGGACCCTGGGGTCCTGGCCTCCTGGGCAAACTCCCCCTCGGGTCCCCTCCCCATGCCATGTGGGCAGCACCCGAGACTCACCTCTAACCGGCAGAATACGGCAAAGGCGATGGGACGTCCGGTCCGTGATTATATCACGTAAGACTGTAACTTCTGTCTGGCTGGGACTGTCTCTACTGACTCTCTCTCTTGCTGGTCTTGGGTTGAGCTGGTGTGTGGAGAGGCCAGCACTGCCTTCTGCTGGCAGCCAGCACGGAGCTGAGGTCCTCGGCCTCACAGCCAGCGAAGAACTGAACCCTCCCTACCACAGACCCTTCCCTGGCTGGGCCTCAGAGGAAAGCCGGCCCCCACCTTCCCTTGGATTGCAGCCTTGAAAGAGGCACGGGGGCCTCGGACCCGGCTAAGCTGTGCCTGGGCTCTTGATTCCAGACATTATGAGATTGTGCATGTGTTTTCAGCCAAGTGTCCACTGAGGGATGAATGGATGAAGAGAGTGTTTTATACACACACACACACACACACACACACACACAATGGAATATTACTCGGCCATCAAAAAGAATGAAATCGTGCCGTTTGCAATGACGCGGACAGAGCTAGAGTGTATCATGCTGAGCGAAGTAAGTTAGTCAGAGAAAGACAAATACCCCATGATTTCACTCCTATGTGGAATTCAGGAAACAAAACAGACGAATACATGGGAAGGGAAGGAAAAATAAAAGAAGATAAAAACAGAAGGAGGCAAACCATAAGAGACTCTTCAAGACAGAGAACAAACTGAGGGTTGATAGTTGGGGGCGGGCTTGATGGGCATTAAGGAGGGCACTTGTTGGGGTGAGCCCTGGGTGTTATGTGTAAGTGATGAATCACCGAATTCTACTCCCGAAGCCAAGACTACACTGCATGTTAACTAGCTTGAATTTCAATTTAAAACAATCGAAAAAGAAGACACTTTTGTGGTACCTTGTTACGCGGCACCAAACGACAAATGCACGGGTCCCACCTGTATCAATGCGGCCGGTCCTCGCAATCGTCGCCTGCTTCTGACGACCTCGGCAGGGGGTGGGTGGTGGGGTACGTCTGTGACCTTCACTTACAAACTGTCACCACGATTCCAGTCAAAGCAGCTGGGGCGCCATGACACGGTTTCTCTATCAGGCGTTTTTATTTCAAAAACTGCTCTTACGGCGATGTCTTCTCCAGTAAATCTTTCAGTTGGTGACTCATTAAAAAAAGTGTCATTTATCATCCATCTCCTTCCTGGAATAGCATCTGGCAGGTGCATAACCGAGGTATTGGAAGCATCTGTGCCTCGGTCCGACTACATAAGTAATAGTGCCCACCGCGTAATTCATTCTAACGATTTCATCTTTACATTTTAGTGATGTTTCCTCAGTCCCTTCCAGATCTGCTGGCAAAGGAAAGCGTTTTCATTTGTTGATATATATGTATCTGTGCAGCCATTTTTCTGCCAGGGGATGAATGGGCGTTTCCCTCATGAGGGTTTTTCCACTGAGTGAGAGACTTCAAAGGAACTTCGAAACAATTATCATTAAACTTGGTGAGATTTTAGAGGTACTGGGTACCCAGTTACTAGATTTAAATTTTTTTTATATTTATTTATTTATTTTTGAGAGAGAGAGAGAGAGAGAGAGAGAGAGAGAAAGAGAGGGACAGAGCATGAGAGGGGGAGGGACAGAAAGAGAGGGAGACACAGAATCCAAAGCAGGCTCCAGGCTCTGAGCCGTCAGCACAGAGCCTGCCATGGGGCTCAAACCCTGAACCACGATATCGTGACCTTCTAGTTATGCTTTGTTGTAATGAGGGAACGGTACCTCGGCTACTCGCCTTTCAACTATTACCCTGGCGCAGCCTTGAGCATTTCAAGGCATTCCTCTACTCTGCTCATCTAGAGTATCAAAGGCCCTTCCAGAGAGCACACTGGGAGGGAGGGGTGTCTGCAGATTTCAAGGTTAGGGGAGAGGTTAGATAGAGCTGTCGGGATGAGTTTGTGCATGAGCCGCCTGGCTTTTTGCAGGAGCGTGCTCTTCACACTGATGCTAAATGCCACTGGGTACAAAATCTCGCATGTTTATGAGCTATTAATATTGATCTTTGCGTATCAAGTCAAAATGGCCAAACAGGCATTTTAATGCAGGGGGATAACTATTGATTCCCACCACTCGGGGAAGTACATTTGCTCAGTCTTTGGGATTCATTATTGCAAACTGATGTGAGTGTAGAAGAGGGAAATGTGACTTCAGCATTTAGAATAAAAGACGATCTTGAGTATTTATGAAGCTACTACATCCGGTGAGCTAAGGGAATCTATCTCCTTGTTTAAAATTTATTTGTTTACTTTGAAAGAGAGAAAGAGAGCAAGCCAGAAAGGGGCAGAGAGAGAGAGAGAGAGAGAGAGAGAATCCCAAGCAGGCTCCATACTCAGCGTGGAGCCCGACACAGGACTTGATCTCACAAACTGCAAGGTCATGACCTGAGCCTAGATCAAGGGCTGGACACTCAACGACTGAGTCACCCAGGGGCCCCTGATTCTTTCATTCATTGATTTACTCTTTTTTTAAAAAAATTTTAATACTTCTATTTTATTTTTGAGAGAAAAAGAGACAGAGTGTGAGTAGAGGAGGAGCAGAGAGAGGGAGACACAGAATCCAAAGCAGGCTCCACGCTCTGAGCTGTCAGCCCCAGAGCCCGACGAGGGGCTCAAACTCACAAACTGTGAGATCATGACCTGAACTGATGTCGGACACTCAACTGACTGAGCCTCCCAGGCGCCCCGATATTTTTAAATAAAATGAGAACTTAGGGAAGACAGCCCTTCATCAAGCCACTCAGTACTTCTCTCACACATGCGCCTGTACGGATCTATTCTTTTAGCTCTCAGGCGTGCGTCCCTAGCACAGTAATTTAGTTTTGGCCAATTCATAGAAATGAATTAGATTTAATGCTCATTCTTTTGGATCTGTTTTTTTCTCACTCATTAAGTCTCTGAGAGGCCATGTCATTAGATGTAGCTATAGTTTTTATGTTTTTATTTCTGCGGACTCTTTACTGTTTGTCCCTATTTATTGCTGTTCACGTATACTGCGATTTATTTGTCATTATTGCTTACAAACATGTGGGTTGTTGCTAGTTTTAAGAGTAGTGATGCCAAAACATTCTGTCTCTTGATGTAGCTAGCCACACACTTCCATCTGGTATCCACCTAGAAGTGGAACACCTTAGCCACAGATATTTGTGTGGACCATTAATAAATAATGCCAACTAGTTTTCTATAGTGGTGACGCCAATATTCGCTCCTGTGAGCGGTGTGTGCGTGTTTTCATTGCCTCAGTTCCTCACCACCACTTGGCATCATCCATCGTTTTCATTTTTGCCTTTCTACGGGTGTGTGGTGCTTCTACATCACGGTTTTATCTGGTATTTTCCTGCCAGATTTCGTGTATTTATTGGCCACTTGGGTAGACTGTTCAAATCTCTTATGCTTCTATTTTGCTGTGTTTTCATTCTTCCTGATTTATGGGAACTCTTTACATATTCTGGATGCAAGCCTGTTGTTGGTTTTATGTTGCAAATTCCTCGTCACCTCTGTGACTATTATAAAGGTAAGTTATTCTTTAGTTTTTAAAGTACTTTTTTCCATTATGAGCTTGGAAATGGAAATCGTTTCCTAGGGTTGCTGTAATAAATGATCACAAACATGGTGGCTTGAAACAATAGGAGCTTCCTGTCTCACAGTCCTAGAGGCCAAAAGCATGAAGTCAGGGTGTCGGCGAGGCCAGCCCCCCTCCGGAGGCTCTAGGAGGGAATCCTTCGTTTCCTCTTTAGCTTCCGATGGCTGTTCCCATTCCCTGGCTTGTGGCACTGTCCCTCTAATCTCTGCCTCTGTCATTCCATAGTCTTCTCCTCCTCATGTCTGTCTTCTCTTCTGTTTGTTAGAAGGACCCCTCTCATTGGATTGAGGGTGCACCTCCACAATCTATGATGATTTCCTCTCTGTGCAGACGCCATGTCTAAATAGGGTCACGTTCACAGGTTCCAGGAGCTAAGATCATATCATTGTGTGGGCCACCATTCAACGCACTGTGGAAGTCATGCATTCACTCACTATTCTTTCAGTAATTACAATCAAAGGTAAACTATGCACCTTTGACTTACTACAGACAAATATAAATTAATGTCTCTGGTCTTTCCCCCAGAAACCATAAGGACACTAGAATACTTTAATTGCATTTACTACCCTCACAATCTACATATCACTGCTAGACTATATTTTATTGTATTTATCATCCGCCTAAGAAGGCATCATTATTACTTCTTTATACAGTCAATACATGGGTAGCACAATAAAGCGGACAGAAGTATTAATTTTTGTTGAAGTATCTAATCAATGAATAGTTTTTTTTTTCTTCAAATGGAAAAGGATGGATCGTATTTAATTATTCCAAGTGGATCTTATTCATTTATCCATGTTTTTATTCTACAAATGCTTATTTAGTACCTTCTCTGTGATAGGGGTTGGAATAGAAGACCAAGCATCTGGAAAGGATCTCTAAGATTATCTGGTAAAGTTACTGTGCTGTTAAGAAAACTGAGGGTTAGTAGGTTCAATGACTTTCTGTGGCAGGAGGTCACATAGTCAGAAACTTTGGGTCCCCAGGGTAGCATTTCTAATTCCTGGAGTAGACATAAACTATCCACTTAATAACTGCATTTGAAACAGGCAAGGCTACGTGGGCATCTAAGAAAGATATGCAGAAAAGTGTTGTTTTATGGACACAATGCATCTCCACACCTTGGAACATCTCATACATGTATATCGTTGGTCAAATATAACAGCCAAGACCAATTCTGGAAAAAGACAGGATCTGTGGAAGGTTCTAGTAGTGGCAGACTTTGATACGTTATTAGTAATGATCATAAAAGTTAATATCTCTTGAGCATACACACTATGCCAGGTGTTGTGTTCAGAGGTTTATGGGAAGGGGCATTTAAGTCTCATACCAGCTTTCTGAAATTGATGTCATTTACGCTCGACCCTCTTTTAAATGTAAGGACATATGGAGGCACAGAAATCCAGCTGGTGGCCTGGTGAATGGTGGAGGCAGGTGCTAACCTGGAGAACTGGGCCCTCTCCTACCTTCCAGGCCGTCCCGGACCTGGGTGCTGAGCCACAGAAAGGCTAGCTATTCTTTCCAGGTGCTCCCTGTGGTATTCTAGCAAATTCCCAAGATCACACCAGTCCTCCAATGGAGAGAAGGGGAGAGAAGAGCAGCCCAATCCTTTCCCACTTTTCTTAAATCTCTTGCTATTGTCCGCTATTGATGGCTTTTCCATGTGTTGAAGAAATAACTACTAGTTTCCGTCTAAGATATGGCCATTGTGTCAGAAAGAGGGAGAGCTATGAAAACAGTCAATGCGTCCCATGTGGTTTGTCCACATGATGCTGGCATAGTGACACAGTGAACGGGGACCGATGAGCAGGGAGACTGTTGGGAAGTATCCTATTTTAACAAAGTGGTCTCTCTTTGGAAAAAAATCACCCCGGAGGGTTTGCTTGGCCATCGGGCAGGCACTTGTTAAAAGTGCCCGTGTTTCTAAGAGGCATTAAGGAACTGACAGAAACATGTCGCCGTCACTCGTGAATTCACACCAACTGTGATGAATATGGATGAGAAGGAGCAAGAGTTCTAAATGGACCTGTGCGGACTCATCACCGTGCTCCTAACATCTGACAGGCTGGTTTTCATGAGGGGAGCTTCGGGACACGGGTCGGCAGTTGTTGTGACGATGCCAAGTGCCACGAGGGACTGGAATGTCAGCATCCGTATTCTCTGCAGGGAAGACGCCAGCTTCGGGTTCTAATTACAAAGCCACATGGGCGCCTCTCAAACATCATTTAGACCTAATTAATTCTGATCGATCGGGCCCCGTTCTTGCTTTTAGTCCGGGGTTGTTAGCTGTGTCCGTAACTGGATTGAAACACACACAGTGGCTTCGAGAATGATGAGGATGGGCTGGCTTTGCCCACCAGTGTCCTGTAACAAGCCCCTTACATTAAGACATAAATAACGTCACATGTCCTTTGGAAGGGACAGATAGCAGCATTATGGGCACTGATGGGTTTTTTTTTCCTTCACGTTTTCTAAATTAAATTTTGTAAAATATGCTTTACAATGGTAGAAGGTAAAGTTCCAAGGAATCGTGAGAGCCGCTTTTCTCCTTTGCTCGTGAGGGAGGCTGAGGTGGGATCTAAATTCTCTTCAAGTCCATTCCGCGCCTCTAAGATAGTCCCACCCAGCACATACAGATGTGACGAACACCTTCTCCGAGGTAGAGAGGAGAACGTATGGATGCTTTCCCTGTCGCCTCCCCCTCTGGGAACTGTGTTAGTACATAAAAGAAAACTAACACCTAACATCTAAGAATTAAAATGTCTTAAATCCTTTTAAAAATATTCCATAAAAATGATAACAGCAATTGTTTCTGTTTTTAATTTTTAAAGTTTGATTGTTTCTTTGCTCATTTTGAGAGAGAATGGGGGGAGGGGCAGAGAGAGAGGGAGAATCCCAAGCAGGTTCTGCACTGTCGGTGCAGGGCCCGACTTGGGGCTGGAACTCACAAGTCACGAGATCATGACCTGAGCTGAAACCGAGAGTTGGACGCTTAATCGACTGGGCCGCCCAGGTGTCCCAACAACAGTTGTTTCTTAACATCCTTGTGAGATGTCAGGGAGCCCAGGAAGGTGCGTGACCCAAACACCAACGTTATTTGGGACAAATGGCCCAAACCATTTGTGATGAAGACAGGGGTCATCTCAAGCCCAGGGATAGCCACACGAGGGCGAAAGTGGTCCTTCTTGGACAGAAGTCTAATCGGACCCCAGGACTCAGGGGTCATTTTCAGCAAAATTATTTCAAGCGTTTCCAGTAGGCAACGGACAGAGGCACACAGCAGACTTAAATCTGGTTTTCATCTTATCAAAACTCATTGCTCCTAAGGCAAGCTACCAAATGGGCAATATGACGGTTACTGAAAATCAACAATGTTCAAAGTCCTGACATCAGATTTTTCTCTTCCAAATTGCAGAAGCCATGCATGCTTGTTGTTTTTTTTTTTTTTTTAAAGAGACTCTTGGGGTGCCTGGGTGGCTCAGTCAGTTAAGCGCCAACTTCAGCTCAGGTCATGATCTCGCCATTCACAAGTTCGAGCCCAGCATCAGGCTCTGTGCTGACCATTCACAGCCCAGAGCCTGCTTTGGATTCTGTGTCTCCCTCTGTCTCTGCTCCTCCCCTGCTCATGCTCTGTTTCTCTGTCTCTCAAAAATAAATAAACGTAAAAAATAAAAATATAAATAACAAAGAGAATTTTCTCCCCCAGACCACTCTCCAACTCCATTATCCCAGGACCGGGGGGGGGGGGGGGGGGGGGGGGGGGGGCGGGGGGGGTGGCTAACATTAATAGCACATGTTTTTTGTGCCTGTTTTTCCTGCTCCTATAAATCTTTTCCAGGCATTTATACACCCTGGGGAATTTTTGTTTGTTTATTTACCAAAATGTTTTCTCAATGCATCAAAGATCCCTCAACAAGTACATCGATATGGATCCATATTTTACCTTCTCACTTCTTTTTTTTTAAAAAACATTTATTTATTTATTTTTGAGACAGAGAGAGCACCAACAGGGGAGGGGCAGAGACTGGGGGGACAGAGGGTTTGAGCAGGCTCCAGGCTGAAAGCAGAGAGCACGATGCAGGGCTAGAACTCATGGAACCATGAGATCATGAATGAGCCCAAGTTAGATGCTCAACCCACTGAGCCACCCAGCTCCCCTGAAGTTTATTTATTGACTTTGAAAGAGAGAGAGAGAGAGAGAGCAAGCAGGGGAGGGGCAGAACTAGAGAGAGAGATATAATCCCAAGTAGCCTCCACACTGCCTGACACAGGGCACAGTCCCAAGCCCCTGAGATCATGCCCTGAGCTGAAATCAAGAGTGGAGGCTCCATGGACTTAGCCCTCCAGGCACTGTGAGTTTGCATCTTCATAGGTGTTACAGGATCGCATCCCACACATTCCAGAAGGAGGAACCAAGTGACATTTCTGTTGGCTGCTTTAAAGAGTTCCCATTTCTCCACATTCTCGATAACGACTGGGACTTCCATTTTCTAATATTTGTCCATCTAAAGTTGCGTCACATTGTCGCTTTAATTACTATTGAGTTTGAGTTTCTTTCTCCTCGTATTTGGTGCTCCTTTGAGTTGGCTTTTCTACAAACCAATTTTCTACTACATCATTTCTCTTTTCTTACCAATATGAAACCTTTGTAATATTTTATATGGTTTCTAAATCTTTAGCTTCTTAAAACCCAGCTTATAGTACGTATCTGTAGAGATACAGTCAGATAGACGTCTGATGATACCACCATAAAATTTTTCACACTGCAAGGGGGAAGCCTCTGTCTTCACCTGATCCCGGATTTCCCCCCATGGACTTCACTCTCCCCTGGACAACAGAGCTGGGACCGCCCAGCCAGTGTGCAAAGAGGGTGAACTGCAGTGGGGTGCGATCTGTACCCCTTTCCTGTCCACGCAGAGCCCCACTCTCCTCTCCAAGTGGGTCCAGATGGAGAAGTGAGTGGGTGGGATTCTGATCTCCCTTAGCATCGTTGGCTTGGACCAAGTAACCCAGAGGAATGGTGCTGAAGGCCTGAACCGGGCACTAGCAGTGAGAAGGAAAAGTTAGGTAAGATGATAACATTATCATTATTTCATACCTTTTTTTATTAAAAGATTTAAACGATATTGCCAAGGACTTTGTAAGTCCCCCGAATAGCGTTATGGAAATTAAACGGATGACAGACATTTTCTGGAGAGGCAGTTAATACCACACCGTATTTCTGGGGTTCCCTCCCTTCAAAATGTCCCCCTATTTAACAGTGGAGGAGGGTTTCTTGCCTCTCTTTTGACTGCCACTTTTCTCCTAGGCAGGGACATCTTGTATCTTTTGTGTCTCCATAGTAAAGGCACCCCGGGCCCCCAAAGACACACACACACACACACACACACACACACAGTCCTCCCAAGTATGTGGCAGCTCTCTACAAGTCTGCCAAAGAGTCCCTGCCCCTCGAGGACCCCTTGGCCTTAGTGAGCAGCTGGTAGCAGCAGGAGCCACAAGGAACTGGCATGACCATAAGGCCTGGGCACACGACGGATGCCCCGCTGCTTTCGGTGCCACACCATGGCTGTTAGTTTTCCATATGGGCTCACATGGCCGCTCAGCGGGAGACACTGATGGGATTCTTAGGGGTTCATAAACTATAGCCCCCTCTTCACCACCAGAGTTGGAAACCAACGGGAAAACAGACGCAGAAGCAGACAGATGGAGACCAAAACATCGGTTTTGTTGCTCATCAAAGGGAGGTGGTTCCATGTAGCTCATGCCTTCTCCTGATGGGCTTGGCTGCCTCTCTGCTCATCCCTTCTCCCATCTGCTTTTTGGAGCAGCTCTCGAGTTGGGATCCCTGAGTCAGAAATTTTACCCTTTGGCTGCCTCCCATGGGTCCTAGGTGGAGAGGGAAGGAAGGAGATTGCATCCCTCATGCTTTCAGTCTTCTAAGAGATCAATCTTATGCAATCATGGAGCATGAGCCTATGGCCGACACCCATTCCTCCTTGGCAAGAGATCGGTGAGACTACAGCAAGAGGCCAGGAGTCATTCAACTAACTTCCCCTCCACGTGTAAATACAAGAAATGGAAAAAGAGTTTCCCTGTGCTTTTGGCTCTCTTAACCATTGTATCCAGAGGCGTCCTGCCCTGCTCTGGTGGCTGTCCCTCTGGCCAGCCCTGTCCCTGCCTTCAGATGCCCATTCCTCCTTGGGGCACATTCCTGGGACTGCCACTGGAAAGTGTATATTTTGCTCCCAGAAGCTATCCATCGGGTTGAAATAGTGAAATGTTCACATTAACGTTGAGCCACACTGGAGTCGAGGCTGGAGATTTATTCTTCTCTCTATTTCTTTGCATTTTTTCCCAGCCATATTGCTCAATGGAGCTTCTGCCGTGTGATTAAATGTCAACATTAAGATGATCTGGGAATAAAATGTTAACAACCTGGAGAGGGCTCAAGTTGAATATAAAGCCCTTCTTTTATTAAATTCTATTTTCGTAAGATAGACTATGTTATGCTGAAGTAGCAGGCAATCTCTAGATCTCAGTGGATTAACCCTGGGAAGTTTTATTCCTGAGGACTTCACTGGCCAGCTGGGGACTCTGTTCTGCCTCACGGTGGTCTTTACTATGAGACCTGGCTAGGAGAACAGCCACCATCTGGAATATTGATGGCCGTGTGCCAGAGGGAGCACCAAGCTTAGTTAAGCACACGCTAGTGCTTAAAGCTTCCATTTGGCAGTGACCATGACTTTTCTGCTCACATGTCATAGGCCAAAGCAAGTGACATGGCAATCCCTAAATACAAGAGGAGCACAGAAGCCCAATGCTCCCACAAGCCCGGAAGACAACAGCTGGGGTAGTACAAACAGCCCTAAGGACTAGCACAAATTTTCAGGAAGAAACTAAAGCTACGAATATTAAATATTCTTACAAGTTAAAGTTCAGCTAATTTTGTGTCAAAAGTAATGAAGTCTAAAATCAAATATTCTTGCTCTCTGGAAGTCAAGTCCAAAGTCTATACGTAATTCCTGATTTTAAATTAATGTTCGACGAAATTAAAGCCCTCTTCTGTTTCTTTTTGTGTGCACTAGAGTCTGGGATTTTTCAACAATTGTGTGTGAACCAGGTTACCATCTGTCGCGATGGGCTTCATGCCTTTGGGCTTCAAAGTCGAGTTAGTTCCCTTTTTTGTTCCCCACTTTAAAGAGTATAAAGTTGTCTGTGTGGTGACAGAATTATCACAGCACTGGCTTTACATCACTAACTTTAAGACCTAGGGAGGGACCCCAAGCGAAATGTGGCTCTCAGGACATCATACTTGGTTAAATCTTGACCTGTGTTACCGACGTCAAATATGCAGCGGGAGCTCCATGGTATCTGAGAGCAGGTTGGTGGACAGGGAAAACCCAGCATCCTTGGTTTCTTCTTTGCGGGATGCCATTGATGCCAGGGCACCATGATCTAGGGAGTTGACTCCATGGGAAAAACACTGCTTGCAAGAGGTCAGTTGTGGCACCGTTTACATATATCGTCCCTTTTCTTGGAGGAGGCATTTTGGAGACATATTGGGACAACGCAATTTTCTTGCATAGTGTACAATTTTGTGATGGTGGCAGCTTTTCTCTCATCTTTGCATTCCTCCTATGAGTCTTATGCTTGGTGTCCCTCAGGCTGCTTTGAGAGTTGGCTCTGTCCAGTGGTGTGGTTGCCACCAAGTTTTATGACCACACATTTTAAGTCCTGTGACATAGTGACTCGTTTCTGTTGCCGTCTGTGCAGTTGCAAAGGTCCGGGAAATCCAGCTTCAGGGATGATTTCCCTCTGGTTCCTCCCATCGGTTTTTGGTGAATCAAAGAACCCTCATCTGAAGGGTTCTAAAATCTTGTGTCAACATTTCAAATATCTGTATTCCTAGAGCATGGTTCTCACCTTTGCTGATAATAATTGAAAATCCCTGCCTACCGGCCTGGCTGAGATCACCCAGAAAGCAGTGATTAAAACTCCATCACCATCACCCAGAAAGCAGTGATTAAAGCCCCATCACCGTTGCCAAGAAAGTCCCGGATGCCCGGGGATGCTGCACTCTTGAGGTTCAAGAGAAAGCTGCAGCCATCCGCAGAGTGAGGCCTGTGGGGCCAGCTTGGAGGCATAGGGGTGTTAAGGTGCCCCCTTGTTATGAGAAGCTCTCTCCCTGTAAGCACCAGCTGCTGGCTACGAGTCCAGGCCCTGTAGGATGGCGGAGGGGACAGCGGTGGCCATTTGCAGCTGTGCCCAACAGATACTTGTGTTGACTGCCTTACAACCTTCCATCTCACCAACCCCCCTTCATTACTTAAGGTTCCCAGCTTGTATCCAGACATTTATACCCTGTGCTCTCTATACATTCCATATACCGAACGTGGGGAATTTAGGGATCGATACGTAATGCCCCTTTTGGCTCACGTGATTTCCCACCCAACAGAATACACAGAGCCAGACTTGTAGGGATGAAATCCGGTTTATTGGTGATAAGAGCCCACGGGTGGGAGAACCCGGCTTAGGCAGGTGATCACTTAGGCTGATCAGTGCCCTCGGCTTCAGCCTTCCCCTCCAGGACTATCTTTGGCTCAGTCCACACAGGCACGTTCCGGTGGTCCAAACAGATTCACTGACCCAAGACTGCTGGCTCATTCCGGCCACGGAAAAAGGGGGACGAAATTCCTTCATTCACTTGGCAAATATTTATTGAACACCTAGTAACTGTCAAGTGGGAACAAAATAGAAATCCTGCTCTCGTGACACTTATATTTCAGTGGGGGAAAAACATCCTGTTTGCTTACTGCTTTTTATAGAATTTGTTCTAATGAAAGTGACAAAAGGCTTACGGAGCTCCTTTCTCATGAGGAACGAGGTACACATAGTTCTCCCTAATCATTCTAAAGAAGTGAAATGCTATTTCTCTCTGGTAAGTGATGGGACCCATTGAAAGAGGCCATGCTGGGTGGGGCACCTCAGGCCTGCAGACCCGTGGACCCTTCTGCATCTTGCTGCTGTGGCTTGTAGCACATTCTGTGGGACTGGTTTCTGACTTCCCCACCAGGCTGGGAGCTCGGTGCTTAGAGCTTTGTGAAACTAGTGAATGAGGTCCTAGTGAAGGGATCCGAGCCTGGGTCACTTGTGTCATGATAGTGCTTGTACATGGGAATAGAGGTTCAGAGAGGCATTTATTTTTGAGGGAGAAACTGGCAAGTCCAGATTTTGACCTTGTGAAACGTTGGGAGCACGACACCGTGCTCCTCGTATGGTTGGGTTTAATGGCTGTCTCGTCCCGCATGGGTTTACACTGTTGAGGTGATAGAAGGTTCTCAATGCCCTCTGACCCGCATTAACAGTTACATTTTGCATCAGTTTGTATGTATCTTCGCTGCCCCACCTGTTTGTGGGTGTGTGTTTATTTGTTTGAGGTGGGCTCCACGCCTAATGTGGGGCTCGAACTCACGACCTCGAGATCAAGAGTCACGTGCTCTACCGGCTGAGCCAGCCAGACGCCACTGTGGCCCCGCCATTTTTAAAAACCAATTTCAGTCCTCGAAGATTTTAACCAGGCTTCGGTCTTTTGAACTCCTCATTTCTCCTCCAGCATACCAATGTTGGGACCAATCCGGCACCCCCAAGTTGGTGCGTGGATATAATTATGCTGTCACTGTGGGGATGATTCACTCTCTGAATTGTCATCAGAAAGATTGTAAATCAATCCAGGACAAACGAAGCTTGTTTGATACCAACAAAGATAATATGAGCTTGGCCTGAAGGAAAAGTTGTTAGTAAGCATGGCGGGTCCAACAGCACAAAGACCAGTAAGGAGAGTGGACCCACGTCTGTCTCCCTCTGAGGTTTGCCCTCCTTTACGTGCCATTGTTGGGCTGTGATTTCGCTAACAAATCACTGTTTACATGCTTGCCCTTAGGATCATCATGTAATTAACATCTCTGAGCAAATGGCATTTTGTCACTTAAATGTATGTATTCCACTGCTAACCGGGAATGACCGGCCAGAGTCTGATGATTATGGCTTCGTATTATGTGTTGAAAATATACACACATTTGGGCCTTGCTTCAGCACCATTATTTGGCATACAAATTTAGTTCTCTCACAAGGGTGTTGTTGTTGTTGTTGTTGTTTAAATGTACCTTGTCAGGGTGAAAGCATTTGGGGTCAGGGTGACGGGGAAGGTTTGTTTTAACTTGCAAATTCCATCTCAAATGTTCTAAGCTCTCTGCCCAGCGATTACTTTGTGTTCCACACCATTCTGACACTTTCCGTTAATCCATGAAACAAGAGAAGGCTGAGCAAAAATGCACTCTTCTCTTGTAGAGACAGTTGGGTCAGTTCGGGTCAAAGTTTTATTGGGTTTGGCATAAGAGCTATTGGAAAAACTTGCAGAAGGAGGAATAGTTACAGCGTGATCTTTAAAACGGATTTCAAAGATGAAAACAGAACAAAATTGGTTTCTGACTTTCAAATGTTACTCTTGTCAGAAGCCTATAAGTTGAATTGGCACAGAGATATATTTCCGGGTTCTTTAAACTCGGGTGGGAAGTGATCCAAACTCTAAGTCTCAGAAAGAAAGACTTTGCAAGTATTAAAACACTTGATTGTAGTAAGTTTCCTCTGGGGTGTTAGATAAGTAAGGTTTACTAGTGTTGTTCCCGAAAAGATAATGAGTAGATTATTCGTTATCGGTCCTTCGTTCATACCGAGTGGGGGTTTACAGCAGCCATGCCCTCTGGAAGGCACGAAACACCCATGTCAGCACGTAGGGCCATTGGAACACAGCAGCTCAAGCCGAGTGGCTTGAACAATAGACATTCACTGTCTCTCCGCTCGAGAGGCTGGAAGTCTAAGATCAAGGTGCAAGTGAAGTTGGTTGGTTTTTTCTGAGAGCTATGAGGGAGAGTCTGTTCCAGGCTTCTCTTCTAGCTTCTGGTAGTTTCTTGGCTGATGGAAGCACACCTCCAACCTTCACAAGACACAAGGTGTGTGTGACTGCGTCTGGGTTTCCCCCGGCTTCCCCCGGCTTCCCCCAGCCTTGTAGAATTAAGGCCTGCCCTAATCTCGTATGACCTCGTCTTGACTCATGACATCTGCAAAGGCCTCATTTCCAAATGAGGAAACATTCTGAGGTCCTGGAGGTTAGGGCTTCAACAGATGAATTTAGGGGGACACCCTCCCACCGGTAACACCACCGTGGTGACACTTGGGCATCTCGGGAAGCGCCCACCCCAGGCTCTGCATCCCGCTCTGTCAGCACACCTTCTCCACCTGCCCTTGTTTCCACCTCGCTGCCTAAACCCTCGCACTGGCACTTGGCGTGGCCATTAGCTTTATCCCAACAAGCACCTTCTAACTGCCCCTGACTCCTGATCCTTCCTTCCCAGAGCCCAGACCACCTTGATCCAGGCTGGGAGTCTGACTCCAGGCCCCCACTTATTCCGAAAGGCGATTGTGCACTCTTGATAAACCACCAGCCTGCTTCTAGGTACCTTGGGGAACACAAGTCCTGAAGAAAGAGCCAGGCTGCCTGATGGCTCCTGCTTTGGAACATTATTTGGGGGTGTTTGTGAGCACATTGCCCTAAAGGCTCCTCTGAAGTTGGGAAAGCAAGGTTGAAAAAGTATAATAGTTTTCTGAGATTGTTTTTTTTAAGTTTTTTTAAAAAAATTTTAATGTTGATTTATTTTCGAGAGAGACAGAGAGAGACAGAGTGTGAGCCGGGGAGGGGCAGAGAGAGAGGGAGACCCAGAATCGGAAACGAGCTCCAGGCTCCGAGCCGTCAGCACAGAGCCCGACGCGAGCCTCAAGTTCACAAGCTGGGAGATCACGACCTGAGCCGAAGTCGGATGCCCAACCGACTGAGCCATCCAGGCGTTCTCTGAGATCATTTTTAATATTTCAATCCCCCTAGGGGAAAAAAAGTGTATTTACCATGGCCAACCGTCAGACAAAGCGCTTTGCCCGAAGATGCAATCACACAGCAAACACCTGCTGAGAACGGGATCTGAGAGCACTCAGGAGGGAAGCAGGTGGGGTGTGTCTGGAGATGTAAAACCCAGTCCTTAGAGCCTGAATGAGGTGTGTTTCCTAGGAGTTTTGTGGTGCCACCTTCCATTTTTCTTACACTTTTGATGAGGATCGCAAGGACATGGAGTCTAACGGGGAGAAGCCCTTTCCCCCGCCACCTAGGGCCGCAGCCACGCTGGTGTGTAAATATAATGTTGTCATAGGTAGCTGCTTTATGAGGTCTTCAGGTCGGTTGTGTGTGCCTCAGCCAACCTTCCACCTCTGCTCTATAAGGAATTTGGGTCACTTCTGCCTAGGCAAGAGTTTGGTCTGAATATTTAGGCTGCCATGCTTGCAACAGTCATGTTTTAGTATGCTTTCTATGACTTCAGAGGCTGTGGGCTTTACTGACCTTGGTACATGATTTCTCAGAAAGGGTTTGCTTAAATAAATATCTCGCTACCTGAATCTGGAATTTCACTAATTGACCAGACAGCTGAAGGCTAACCCTCTTATTCCCTAGAGTATTATAATCTGAGTTGCTCTTTTTTTTTTTTTTTTACTTTATGTTTATTTTATTGTTAATTGATGTCAATGATAATTTAATCTCTTCTCAGTGGTTTATCATGTTGCCACGCACAACAGTTATTTTGGCAGGCTCCGTATAGCCCTGGGCGTACTGACAGATGCTGACTCGGAATGCAAGGCGTGTGCACTGAGTTTAGTGCGTCCATTCTCAGGACTTGCATTCGTGTGGACCCCTTGATGTTACTTTCAGATCATTTGAATGTTCCTCAAGTTGGAGTGAGACTCATCAGGTCCACTTGGCCAAGGTCATACACCAGCCTTCCTGCAGAGTTAGGGTGTCAAAGCCTGAGCCCATCTCTCCTACTCACTGAGAGTTTTTCTTGCCCTCCTTAAACCCTCCTCTTCTGATCAGCTCAGCCACCTTTGATTCATTGGGACCTCCCGCACCTGTAGGGTATCTCTGACCCAGATCACGTCAGTTTGCATCCACTTCGTCATCCCAGACTCCTTCGTTGTAGAAGCTACGGAAGGATGTTTGTCTCCTCGCTGAAGTGATTTGTGCAAGGGACAGGCACGAGGTAAGTATACTAACTACATCACTGGTTCCCAATGAGGAATGAGTTTGCTTCCTCTCCCTGGGGATATTGGACCATGTCAACAGATTTCAATTGCCATGATTGAGGGGAGGGTACAACTGGCATCTATTGGACAAAGGGCAGGGATGTTGCTCAACACCCGACAATGCACGGGGCAGCAATCTGGCCCCCATGACAACCCCAAATGTCAGTCGTGTGGAGGTTGAGAAACTCTGTTCTAACGAGAAGACACTTTGGCAAACATGATGCCAGGCTACAGTCCCTTCCAAGCTTCGTGTTTGACTGATAATGTAGAATCCTGACTTCTATTAAGAATTGCCTTAAAAATAAAATCCCTGAAAATTACCTGGAAGGTGAGGTCAGCTACTGTCTCACGCAAATTGAGGCAATACTATCCGGGTATCCGTCTGGTGTCTGTGTTCGTTGCCTAGCGATGCTGTAACAACGGAAATCTACTGTCTAGAAATTTACTCTCTCACAGTTCTGGAGGCCGTGAGTCCAAAATAAAGGTGTCAGGAGGGCCACCCACTCTCGGAAGGCTCTAGAGAAGCATCCTTCTTGCCTTCCCAGGTTCTGATGGTGGCTGGCAAATGTTGGCATTCCTTGGCTTATGTCTGCATCATTTCAATCTCTGCCCTTGGTGACACATGAACTTCCTTACATGTCTGTGTTCTCTAAATCTCTCTCTACTTACAAGCACGCCAGTCACTGGACCTATGGCTCACCCTCATCTCGTGTGACCTCATCTTGATTCACTTGCAGAGACCCTACCTTCAAACAAGATCTCATGTACACATACCAGAGGTTAGGACCTCAACATATCTTTCTGGGGACACAACCCAATGCGCCACAGTCGGCAGCCAAGACGTATAAGGCCCCGTGGGCAGACCCCACAGAAGCCACAGTCTGTTGGTGTTTGGTGACAGTGATGTTGTTGCTGTGCCAGATTGCCCACGGCCTGGCTGCCAGCCCACCTGCCCATCCTCATCACTCACTTTACCCTCCCGCATCTTTCCTCCTTCCTGCTTCTTTATTCTCCTGTCAATTCTCTTTGTCTCTTCTACCACTGATGGCCAATCAAGCCCCCCTTGCCTTTCGGGTGAAGACACTCCCTCCTTTCACTGGGCACAATACCGAAGTCATCGGATCTTCCTAGTGCTCTCAGCGGCTGCCAGTTGCTCAGAAGCACCTTCTGAACTGCAAAAGATATTTTCTTCTAAGTGTCTAAAGGCCAGGGCTCCTCAGGGAAATCTGATGCTTCCAGAAAAGGAGAAATTAGATGGCAAACTCGGCTGCATTAATAGCTCGGGGAGAGTGCTGTTGGGATTGTTTTGTTTTCAGAGGTCATCATTTGGGTTTTTAATGTATTTATGAACAATAGCCTTTGGGGAGCCCTGAAGGTAAAGGATAGTAAGAATTTAGAGGCATCGTGTGGACAGCAGGGAGTGGAGTTGCCAATTGAGGAAAAAGAAAAATGCTGAGCCAGAAAACTTTTAGATAGGCAATGCAGTAGAAGTTTATGAGTAGAGGCGTAGGACGTGGGATCACTCCCACCCTTGATCACGGCAGAAGAGCCTGAAAACTCTGTCTTGGTCTAGCTCTGATATTGCTGGAAAGATGCTCGAGTAGAAATACGAAATGACCACCGACCCCAGAGGCAAAGATCAGCACCGGAGCTGTGTCCCATTGGCGGAGCCCAAAGCTTTAGTTGGATGTGTGAAAGCTGCTGAATGTATGGAGCAGAGTCTCTAAATACGTGTAACTCCTGCAGCGAAGAGTTGCAGAAGGGTCGGTCCCTGACCCCAAGCCTGTGTAGAAGCAGGTAGCTGGAGGGGAAAGATGTGGGCAGATTTTCCTACAACTTCTTGCCCGGTTGGCGTTTCCTGTAATACTTGGAGGTCCTGTGAGAAATGGTTCACCAGGTCCTGATTCTGCCCCCTTTAAATATTGGCAGGACAATTCTCAACAGGAACGGTGGTGCTGTTATCCATCTTGTTTAAGACTGCCCCTGCCCTCCGTGGCCCCTGGACCACTCCCACTTTACCGGCCCTCAGCAAGCACATGCTCATTACTATTTTGGGTGTGATTTTACTCGAGGGGACCATTTGGTGTTGCAGGCATACGCCCTGTGTAAAACGGAGACAGCAATAGCATTAGGTCGTGTGGTTGCTGTGGGTTAGCACTTGTAAAGCCCTAGAATAGTGCCCAACCCATAGTAAGAGCTCAGCAATGTCCCCTCCACTCACCAAGCCCCTCTGGCTTTGCTTGCTTGGAGCCCTGGTACTCTGCTGCCTAAAGGAATTCATGTTTTATTTCCCACCAAGTCGCAAAATGAGCGTAATAAAAAAGATGTTGTCAGCGTTCATGTTTTTGCCCCTCATTTATTTTTCTTAACCTTTTGGAGCTTAGTCATTGTTTCTCTGTTAGGGAAACTACTAATGAGAGGGGAGAAGACGAATAGGGAAAGAGACGTGATAATGCATATTTTAACAATTTGCATTTTCATAGAATTATGTATAGAATTGCATCTGTACAATAGACTTACAATAGGATTATACATAGAATTGTAGAAGTACAGTTTTGCTGTCTTTAATATTATTTCAATTCAGCTAATCCTTATTCTCAATTCAATTAAATATGTCAATGTTTCATGGTCTTCCATAGTTACATCATGACCGCAGACTCTCCATCAATCTACTCACTAACTGAATTAGTTATTTTCTGGCCATTGGTCAATTACTTCTTCCTCGTGGATTACAATCCGGAAGGACCGTGTTATGGACTTAATGTTTGTGTCTCCCTAAAATTCATGTTGAAGCCCTAATCCTTAATAGGATGGTATTTGCAGGTGGGCCTTAGGAGGTGATCAGGGCTCGATGACGTCATGAAGGTGGGGGCCTCACGAAGGGGTTAGTGCCCTTATCAGAAAAGATACGACAGAGCTCTCTCTCCTCCTGCCACGTGAGGACACAGCAAGAAGGTGTCCATCTGCAAGCCCGTTAGAGGCCCTACACCAGAACACAGCCATTCTGGCATCCTGATCTCAGACTTCCAGGCTCCAGAGCCATGAGGAAATACATTTCTGTTGTTTAAGATGCCAGTCTGTGGTATTCTATTATGGTGGCCCAAGTTAGCTAAGAGTATAATACAGTGTTCTGTTCCCCTCTCTATAAAAGGGCAGATAGGATCCGACCCAAGCTATTGGGACACGTTGTCCCTGGAAGTAAGTCTTGAAGAGAGGGAAAAAAGTAAAAATGGAGTTCATTCAGTTGTGATGTAGGCCCTCTGACCAGACCCTTCCCATTGTAGGACATCACTACTATTCCTGTATTCTTGTTTCTTGGAGCTTCCCATCCTACTGCCTTTTTTCTGAGCCCAAGTCTGTAACCTCCCCCACTGATATTGGGGGTCTTGATATTCTTCCAATAAACTGTCCCCTACCTTTGTTTACAGTAGACAGAGTTACGGTCTGTTGTTCATGACCTCAGAATCTTGATGAATACATCTGCCTGCTGTGTCACTTAATGGGTAAGGCCTACAGACTTTATCAGTTCTCCATGTATAATATATCATAGTTATATTTTTAGGCTTCTCATTGGTTAATAGGCTTCTGAGATGAAGTTGATACTTTAATGACTTTTGACATATTTGAGTCATTGGTTATATTTTGATGGAGTAGCCCAAAGGTATTACTAGCTACAATTTTATTCATAAAGGAATATTTGAATAAATTATCAAAGTCATCCTTCCCCGTGTTGAATTGCTCATTATATTTGGGGGAGAGGGGCCTAAGGGGTGGAAGGAATGGAGAAATGGTATGTAAGCACGCTTGTGAATAGAACAGTATTAATAGGCATTGGATGCTTTTAGCTTTGCTATAGATCATAAAACTAACAATTATTTGCCCAGGAAACTACAAGTTACTTATGGTCAGGGAATTCTGAAAGATCTATGGTATTGACTTTCACGGAGACTATAATTGGGAAAAAATGAGGTGATTTAAGAAGAGAATTGACTTACATGAATGTTTATAACAGCCTTTCATTTCTATGGAGAAGGGCTATTAATGTATTACTTCTATTTTATTTTTCCCAAGTCTAGTGAACATTACACTCTCACATGATACAAAAGAAAAAGATGATGGCAAATTGGATTTCATACCAGGGTGGTTGATGTTTCAGTCCCAAAGATTGGCTGCAGCGAGAGCTGTAGAGGTGTTTGGAGCAAAGTAACTGCTTATTCAATCAATTAACTCAACAAATAATTGTTGTGTTCACTCCATCCCTGGTGCTGGGCTTTTTGCTAGGCATGTAGTGCACAACATGGCCCTTTGCCATCAAAGAGGATATAGTCTAAAAGAAGACATAAATGAATACAAATGAGAGCAATAAATCACAGACGCTGAGACAGTTATCCACCAGAGCAGTGAAATCCCACAGAAAGGACACTGAGTTCTTCAAGTGGAAAGAAGATGGGGAAGTAGGAAGTGTTCAGGAAAGGTTTTAGAGCAAATCTCTCTTTCTCTCTCTCTCTCTCTCTCTCTCTCTCTGTGTGTGTGTGTGTAATAATTCTGGGCAGAAACTACAGTGTAAGGAAAGGATGTGAGATGAGGAAAGGCAAGGTGGATTGATAAGTGCAAGAATCTCAGTGAGACTCAAATGTTGGGTGTGGGGAGACGTGCAAAGAGAATCAAGTCTAGGCAAGCAGATTGGGCGAGTCTTTGGCAGACCAGTAGGCCATAGCAAGGCGTTTGGAATTGATATGCCAAGTACACAGGAGCCATCTAAGTATTTAAGTGGTAGATTGAAATGGTAAGACTTTTGTCTTAGGAGAGTCACTTTGGTGGGTGCAAAGATCCCTGATGACAAAAGGAGAAACGAGAATCCCCGAGACCCACTAGGAGAAGGCTCCAGTGGCAGCTGGTGAAAATGGTGTTACCCCGAGGAAAGGCAAAGTCAGTGAGGACAAGAGAGGGGAGGGATGGAGGGGTCTTGATGAGAAACACTGGCCTGACTCAATCCCTGATTTGAATTGAGGTTTGGAAATGGTTGTGCAGGGAAGGGGAGAGGCAAGACTGACCACCATCACTGGGTCTTGGGTAGACAGTGATCCATTCATTAAGGTAGAGGAGAAAAAACAAGACTGTGGTTGGGAAATGGAATAACAACTCCATGTTACATACATGTACTGAATTTGAGATGCTTGAGGCACATTCACATAAATGATCAAAAGTAGCTGCACAGTGAATTCAGGAGCCCAGCAGAGGGTCTGGCCCGAGTACGTACTTCTGGGGTTGCTAGCATAGAGGTAGAGTTAAAAATAGACAGTGATTGTGATTGTCTGGGGAGAGATGCAGAATGAAGAGATACTTCTATCCATGGGAGGGCAAGAGGACAGTAGCTCGGTAAGGAGATGGCGAGAACACCTGAGGGGGACACCTAGGGAATGTGTGTCCTGAGACAAAAGGAATAGGGGCTTCCGGAAGGAAGAAGCAGTCAGTGGCACCACATGCCACAGAGAGGGTCAAGTGGATTTCCACTGCTGTTGTGTCTTGTTTTGGAATAAAGATACGTAAATTATTGTGAGTTGTTTAGACTGAGGATGCGAATCTTTAAGTGGGTTGTTGTGAAGAGGAATAAAACTCTGGGTCCCATCTCTGAGTGCCCAAATGTGCCCTTTCTTGGGTGGTGCATCCGACCCCCTCTCAACTACCTGTTCTGCTGTCTGGACGTGATTGAGCACATGACAGAGATGTGCTCTTTCCTGCTCTGGCGCAAGATTTCTCAACCCCAGGAGCACTGACATTGTAGACCAGATACCTCTTTGTTGTGGAGGGATGTCCTGTAGCAGGTGTAGCAGCAACCTAACCTTTCACAGATGCCAGTTTCCATCACCTTTCCCCGCAAGTTGTGAGAGCCAACAGTTTCTCCAGGAAATACCAAATGTCCCTTAGCGGGGAAAATAGCCCAGTGAGAGCCTTAACTGCTCTAGATCCATAGCAAGGAGATCAAACTGTGCCTTTTGAATTGTTTGTCAGGATAGGCTCCCAGAACATAGAAATAGATTTTAGATGAAAAGTGACCCAGCCATAAAGTTGTCTCAGAGAAGATGTGTGTGGGGTAGGAAGCCAAATAGCCAAACAATAGAGACCTTAACGGGTTGAGTAAAACAGTTACATTCTTTTTTCCGAAGCAATGAACAAATTATCTCTAGAAGGGCAACACAGACTATAAAAGTCAATAATAAAAAAGATTGCCCATAGTCACATGTAGCACATGCCCTTGTGTACCAAGCATGGGCAAGCCAGACCTCACAGCAATAACCATTCATTTTGGGCCTGTGGTGAGCAGGATCCATCCATCGCTGTGATCATAGTCGCCATAGATCTTCTGGAGTTGAACCAGCTCGGAGTCACGTAATTTGTTGCCTACCTCACCTATGCTTATCTTGAAGCAAAAAGTTCAGGTGCTCTGAGTTCTTACGGCAGAAGCAATATTTTTTTCTCTGTCCATTTGGTTTGGTTTTCTGCCTTCCAGAATCGGGGGGGGGGGGGGGGAGACTCGTGGTGATTAGCAGATTTGTTTCTCCCTGTTTACGCTAATAAAATGAGGGCATGGCTCAACACCTCCATGAGGATTTTCCTCTCTGAGTGTGCAGCTGTGGATCACACTCAGGTTTCACAAGTGGTCATAATTCACTGGTGCATTCGGTCAGCAGATAGTTATCGCGGATCTGCCGTGTTGTGAGGCCCCGCGCTACTTGCTGGAGAAACTGGACGTCGCTATAGATGCAACGGTCCCCTCCATTTTGTTCAACTCGGGGAGAGAGACAAGAAACAAGTCAAATATAAATGAAAAAGGTAAAATAAATACGACTGTGATCATTACCACGTGGGCAATAAATAAGGCAACGTGATCATAATTGGGATGGATGAGAACAAAGGTCTGATTTAAATAAGATGGCCAGGGAAGGTGGAGCTGAGGAGACGGCATTTTGGTCTACTGCCTAAGGATGGGATCCAGCCAAACATTGAAAGAACAGGGGAAAGGGAAAGAATCTTCCAAGAGCAGGAAGGACAATAGTCTATCGAGCAAGGCACTGGGACCGCTGGAAGAGAAGCCTAGGGAGGGGAGCAAGTACCAGATCACAAAGGCCTTTTTGTATTTGAAGTTGAGGCTCAGCAGTAAACGGAAGCCGGTAAAGGGTTAAGCTTGGGATGGGAGAAGATCATGTATCTACCATTTTGCCTACTTTGCGGGGAAGAGTAATGGTGGAAGCAGAAAGCACGGTGAGTTGACCATTGGGCCAGCCCAATGATAGAGGACGGTGGGATGGCTGAAGGTGGCGGGGTAGAGAGAGAAATGTGAACCAATTAGAGATATGCATTGGGTACATAACAGATGGGATGTAGGCAGAACAATGGCCCCTGAAGACGTTTGTGTCTAATCTCCAGAACCTGTGACTATGTCACCCTGCATGGCCAAGGAGACTATATGGATGTATCTAAGAGCGCAGACCTTGAGATGGGGATACGACCCTGGATTGCCAAGTAGGTTTAATCCAATGGACTCTAAACATGCAGAGTATCTTTCCTAGCTAAATCAGAGAAACAAAATAGAAGAAGAAGAGATTTGGAGCATGAGAGCAACTCAACCCACCATCGCTGGCTTTGAAGATGGGCGAAGGGGGCTGTGAGAAGGTGGTGGGAGGAAGGAAGGAAGGAAGGAAGGAAGGAGTGTGGGTGGCCTCTAGAAACAGGGACAGGCTCTCAGCTGGCAGCCACCCAGGATAAGCATTCTCTGTCCCACAGCTGCAAGGAAGACAATTCTGCCAATATTTTGAATGAGCAAGGAGATGACTCTCCCAAGGAGGATCCAAAAAGGAGTACAGTCCTCCTAACACCTTCATTTTAGCCCAGAGAGACTCACAGAAGATTTCTGGCCTCCACAACTGTAAGATGATGAATTTGTGCTCTTTGAGTCACAACTCTGTGCTACTTTGTTACAGCAGGAAGCTAATACATGGGGCTTGGTGGCTGACTGGATAGAGAGGTCAGGAGAGCAGGGTGGATTCCTATGTTTCTAATTTGGTCGGCCAGTGGGCAATGATATATTCAGGACATCATGGATAAGTAGACTCTGGAGGGTAGAAACCAGACTATGGTTTGGTCATATTCAGTTTGAAATGCCTGTTAGATATTTAAGTGGTGGTCCCAAACAGGAAACTATTCATGCAAATCTGGGACTCACGGGAGGGGTCTGAGCTAAGGATGAAATTTTGGGCACAGCATCAGAAATTCAAGAGAGGGGCACGTGTTGGAAAGGAGAATGTGGTCAACTACCCCAAATGCAGCTGAGAGGCCGCTCTACACTGGACAGTGGGAGGCAGGTCACAGGCCTTGGCAAGACCACACGAGTCGAGGGGAAAATGGAGGACGGGACCAGGCTAGAGGGCCAGTGAGGTGTCCAGACAGCATGTTGTCCATAGAGCTTGCTTCACAAGAAAGAGGAGCAAAGAAAGGAGAAGCCTGAGCCGGGTGGGCGAGGGCTCAGGAGGTGCCTTTTAGCGACGGATCAGTTTTTATACTGGTAAGAATGATCTGGTAGGGAGAGAGAGCTTGAGAATCAGCGAGGAGTGGATGGTTTGGGAAGGGAATAGCAGATGGCCCCAGCACACAGCCAGAGGAGTTTCCTGGCTTCGCTGGAAGTAAGGACGATGAACCACGGTGGGTCTGTAGGCTTGTCGGCGGGAGGGTGAGGGAAAGCCAACGTTCCTGGCAGCCCACGTCAGCTTGGGAGTCATAAGCGAAACACTTAGAAGCCGGCAGAGAGATGACGCTGTGTCACTTTGATCCCAATGGCCCTTTTATGATTGCACGGAATATGTTTATGACATCTGTAAGGAGAGAGTCTAGAATGCTGAGCAAAATGACACCACTGGGAGAGGATGTGGACCTTTCTACCGACAGCGGTGACGGCCACACTCACCCCCCCTTGCCTTGGGCTTCTTCTAGTCTTTTTACGGTGGGGCATCTGAGAGGCTGACCAGCGAGGCTATATCAAGGGACCAGGCTGTCTGAGCTGTCATCCCAGGAGCGGTAGTGGGAACTGAGTCAAACCACTTGTCTTCCCGGATGAACTTGAAACTAGGGATAGTCATTCCTGAGCTGATGTGTCAACCTTAAAGGCAGTGGCTCAGATACACACGTCTTTTGTCCCTCCTTGGACAGGCTTACTGGACTATCTGGGATGATTAGTACCATGCGTGGTCTTAGGGGTTCTAAGGGGGGGGGGAGAAAATATTAAGAGTTTTTATGATAGTAGCTTTTATCTTACTCCTCTAAAATGTTTACATATCACAGTGTATACAAAATATTAATACGATATACACATGCAATTTATGGCCAAATAAAACTCCATGTAGCAGCGACTGTGCTCAAAACCTTCATCCCAAGAAGGAAGGTGGTCCAGGTAGTTCGTGGACCCCTACCATAAATAGCTAAGCCAAGGGGCTAAGATATTCTCACTTTTCTTCAAGAGGGTGGGGCCGCCCCTTGTTCCCAAGGCGGGATGTGATTGGCTGTTTGAAGTTTTGCAGCCGGGCAGTAAGTGAAACCCTCTACTCCCAGGGGAGCAAAAGCTGGGCCTGGGTCCCCTTTATAAGGAGGGTGGTTTGGCTAGGAGATCGTATGTGCCAGAGCAGAGTGGGGAGGAGACCCCAGACTTGGATTACTCGGGGCCCTCCTGGCTTCACCAGATGTCAAGGCAGCGCATAACACTGAGCCTTGACTTTGGGGCTTAGGCCACAGTGAGAAAGTGAGGACTGACTGTAAGCTCAGAGTCCTGCCTCCCTCGGCGTATAGCCCCCCCCACCACCCAACTACAGAACCTTAGGCGTCTTTGGACCCTGCCGGGGAGCCCTATGGAGAAGACGCCTCCCCAACCAGGGACTCCGTCAAACTCCTGCTCAGGCTTCCGTCTGCGTAGACTCCATTCTGCCCAACGCACTAAGTCTCAGTTTTGCTGCCTGGCTCTTCAGCCCTGCCGACAACTGTGCGCCCCCAGCCCCCGCATCCCCGACGTACCTTACCACCCTATTTCTCATTCCCAACGGCTCCCGGGTCCCCCCAGCCTGTGTCCTAGACGCACACGGGCACGCGCTGTCCTGCCCTCCCATCCGATCTCCATTCTCAGCATTGGCCTGGCTGCCTTCCCTGCAGCCCACGCCCCCGCTGAGGAGGCTGTCCTCTCCTGCTCACCCCAGCCCCCCTCTCTACCTTCCTTCTCAGCCTGGCTCCCAACTCTCTTCTGAGGAGACCCCTGCTGGTGCCTTTGCCTGGTAGCTTCTCATCACCAGACCACCGGGAACGCCTTCCCTAAATTTTCACCTGTTTCTTTCTCTCTTTCTTTTTCTTTCTCTTTTTTTTTTTTTGAGATGTAATTAACATACATTATGTTAGTTTTAGATGTACAGCAAAATGATTTGATATCTGTATATATTGCAAAGCGATCATAACAATAAGTCCATTCTGATGAGGGAGCTTAAAGCAAGCTGCCAGCCCACAAACACCGCCCACCCCCACCCCCACCGGGTGGGATGTGTGTGACTTTCCGTGGGCACTCTTGGCTGTCCAAGAACAAAGGAAAGGGGAAAAACAAATGGTTAACTGATAGAGATCACAGTCCTGCAGGACCGGGAGTCTCCATCACCCTCCACAGCGATGTGGGAAACAAAGGCAGTAGGAAATGGCAGATAGAACGCAATTTCCTTCGAACCTACAGGCCATTGACAAACACTGGAGGCCCCAGAGTAAAACTTCTCCCCTGGAACTCCCTACAGTCTTACTGCTAATGCTTTGCTAGAGGACAAACCAACTTAGCTTGACAATAGCTAGGCCTCCACTGTCCTGGGAGTTTCCTTTAGCATATGAAAACTTCACTGGAAACTTCCCTGGGATTTCACCTCCCCCCAGCCCCATAGTATAAAACCAGTCTCTCCTCCTGGTCCCAGGGCAGTTCTTCCTGCCCAAGAGGTGAGTTTCAATAAAATCACCTTTTTGCACCAAACACGTCTTCAAGAATTCTTTCTTGGTGGTTGGCTCCAAACCCCACAAACCCCGCTATCACCCCAACAACCTCGTTACAAGTCAACACCTGTCGCCATACATGGTTACAAATTTTTTCTTTTTCTTTTTCTTTGCATTCAGAAGTTATGGCTCATTTGAAGTGGGAAGGTGACTATTTAACAACACTACACACATGCGCACACACACACACACACACACACACTCACACTGGGCATGGTCGCTGCGGGGTACAGAACAGTGGATTTTCATCTTTGTTCTCCTTCCTGGTGGTTCCCTTCCAACAGTCTCGCCTGATGGGTTTGGATCAGAGAGGATCTCCCTCCACAGAGAGTGGAGGACACCCTGAGGGGTTGGCTCCTGGGGGGAAGGAGGAAAGGGTTGGGGGTACCCAGCCAGAGAGGGAGAAGGGACACCCCGTTCCCCCCTAGGAAGCGGTGCAATGGGGCTGGACTTGGAGAGAGAGAGCCCTGCCCTTCCAGGCTTAAGTCCCAATAAGGACTGAGTGATGGAGAGAGAGAGCTGGAAGGACTTTTGGATGGCCCTCCAGGGTGTCCCTGCTCAGCATCTGGAAGGCTGATGGCTGAACGGGGAGCTGCTTCTGGTGCCCTGATTCATACAGGCAGTGAGAGCAGAAGGCTGGGGACCAGCAGAGGTTGGGAACCAGAGAGCGAGGCTGCAAAGAGAAGTGGTACAGCATGAATGACAAGGACCCCTGGCCTGGTCTCAGCGGACTTTCTGTGCTCCACTCCAGGCACAGGGTCAGACCAGCCTCCCCTAAAAGCAGGTGACAACCTGGAAAATGGAGTCCTTATCTAAAGGGGTGGGAGCCGCCTCACTGATTTAAAACAGAAAACACGGATGCTTGCTTGACATGTTGAAAGCTTGTCTCCTCGTGACTCTCCCCGGCTCATAAGGATGACTGAAACCATTACAGAAAAGGAAGAATGTTTGCATTTCTGTATAGCATTCGAGCTAAAATGATGACCCTGCGCTATTAATACAAGTAGTAGTTAGCGTATACAATGCTGTGTATATGTACCTGCGAGGCGAGTATATACACATTGGTCGATGTAGGCGGCAGCTGCCCAGTGGCCCGGGAGCCGGGCTGCGTGGCTGTTTGCCAGTTTCCAGGGTTCTGCGCTCTCTGTGCTCAGCAAGGCCACTTGCGAAACGAGGTTATCAAGATGGCACCCGTCGGAACCCAAGGGCCTGCACCCAAAGATTTCTTAACGATAATAGCTAACGGCCATGCGTGTTTGCTCCGCACCAAGCACCGTGCTGCATTAACCCTCAGATCCGTCTTTTGACAGTGTTCTTTTTCTAAACTAATTTAAAAGCTCAGAGAGCAGTTCAGCATCCGACTCGTGGGCTGTGGATTTCGGCTCAGGTCATGATCTCATGGTTCGTGAGATCGGGCCCCACGGCCACGCTGTGTGGGGCCAGCTTGGGATTCTCTCTCTCACTCTCTGCCCCTCCCCTGCTCATACTCATTCTCTCTCTTAAAAATAATAAATAAGTAAATAAACAAATAATAGATAGATAGATAGATAGATAACATGGAGAAAAAAAAGCTAAGGGAACAGAGGTCCAGGCACTTATGATTTGCTTGCACCTGTTAAGTGATGGCCTCAGGATTCGATTTCATCTAGACTGTCTCCCGAGCCTGCACTCAGAAGCCTCATGCCTTCCAGGTGGCTCGAAGCTACCCACGTCGTCATTCTGGATTTACAAAGCCCTGCAAGTTGGGGCATCCACACTGACATTGATGATTTCAGGAATTGCTTATGTCTGGGAAGAATTATTCTGCCCACTTGTTCCTACAATAAAGTGTAGGAACTTATCTTTTGAGCTTCTGCCCCCTCAGAAGGTATACTTTACAGAATTGGGGATTACATCTGTTTTTTTTGTTGTTGTTGTTGTTTGTTTTTTGCCGTGTCCCGAGCATCCAGCAACTGCTCGGTTATTCTTTGTTGAATAAATACACAGCCATGAGTTTACTGCTTGCTATGTGCTATTTGCTCTGCTGGTATTTGACACAATTACCACCTTCAATATCATGTCACCCCTACGCTGCTGTTATCCCCACCTGACAGGTGAAGACAATCACGTACCCATGGTCACTCAAATGCGCGCATGTCCAACCCCAAACCTTCAAATCAATTAAGTATTTTGGCTCACCATCCACGAGCATACTATACACAGCACTGAATTCATCCCTAGGGGTGCAATAGTTGATCTAACTGGGGAAGTGAAGATAAATTTACAAAGAGTGAGATGGTGTATAATATAATAAATAATATAATAAATGATGGTTGAAATATGTCACAAGGCAGCGTGGGAGAACCAATGGACAAAAATATAAGGATGGTAAATTCGGTAAGTCCAGAAATTTATGGATTGGAGGGGCCTGAGGAAGCTTCACAGAGAGGTTGAGACTCCCAGTTCCGAGACAATGAGATGTACCAAGCTGGGGTAGGATCAGGGGTGCCTCCCATGATGCGGGGGAGATGGCAGAGGCCAAGGAGAAAGGCAGAAGTGAGGGTGTGGAGGCAAGGAAAATTCAAGATGCCTCGAAGGAATGGTGACCACATTCAAGAGAAGGTCCAATCTAGACTCAAAAATGGTCCCACAAATAGCATTCACATGAGAGGTAGAAGTCTGAGAGATGGAGAGATGATTACTGTAATAAGATTTAACATTTTAACAGAGTACCACCAGTTGACCACATATAATCATGGATCTATCTATTATCTATCATCTATCTATCTATTATCTATCTATCTATCTATCTATTGTCTATCTATTATCTAGTATCTATCTATCTATCTATCTATTATCTAGTATCTATCTATCTATCTATCTATCTATTATCTAGTATCTATCTATCTATCTATCGTCTATCTATTATCTAGTATCTATCTATCTATCTATCTATCTGTCTATCTATTATCTAGTATCTATCTATCTATCTATCTATCTATCATCTATCTATTATCTAGTATCTATCTATCATCTATCTATTATCTACCTATTTTATCTATGTATCTATCTACCTACCTACCTACCTACCTAGCTATCTAGACAGTTTTATGAATTTTGACAACTGCATAGAGTTGTGTAACCACCATCAAAATCAAGACCCAGAACCGTTGATTCATTTCCAAACAAGCTCCTTGTGCTACCCCTTCATGTCAGCCCTAATCATAGGATTGTAACTATATGTCCAGTTGTATAGTTATGGTGACATCTGAAATTCCCTTGTGCATTTTTCTTTGTTATCCCGCATGGCTTAGTGCTATCCATACTCTTGTTGGCTCTAAGACAGGGGATGAAAGAGAAAGTGTCTTTGAGTTTCTGAAAAGGGAAAGGAAAAGTGAGATGAAAACTCCCAAAACATGCAATTTGTGGCTTGTTCCATACACGTGTTTTAGGAAAAGATGAGAAGGCTGTCTCAGGAGAAAATAGGGGTTCTTCAAACCAGTGTTTCAACCACTTAAAATATCATCATTATTATTATGCTTCAACAAGAAAGAAGAGGCTCAGGCCCATTTTACGATAAATAACAATCATCTGACTGCCTTCCTAGAAAAGCCACCACTTCGTTAAATCAAACATTTGTTTTTCAGACTTTATGTTTCGATTTGGGAACTGGTTATAAAAGAGCCTTGGACCAGAAGCCCTAAAGCCTGAGGCTGAGACAGTAACAGGTCCCAGGACATAGCAGAAAACACTTAACTTCTCTGGGTTTTCCTTTCAGTCTGTGCAAACATGGACATTTGATTAGAATGATTTCTTTTTGTTTGTTTGTTTTAAATGTTTATTTTTTGAGAGAGAGAGAGAGAGAGAGAGAGAGGCAGAGAGAAGGGAAGCTATAGAATCCGAAGCAAGCTCCAGGCTCCGAGCTGTCAGCACACAGCCTGAAGTGGAGCTTGAACTCACAAACTGCAAGATCATGACCTGAGCTGAAGTCAGACGTTTAACTGACTGAGCCACCTCAGGTGTCCCTACAATGATTTCTTAAGTTCCTTTTTTTAAATGGCCACAGATTCTTTTTTTTTCTTTTTTAACCTTATTTATTTTGAGAGAGACAGAGAGCACAAGCCGGGGAGGAGCAGAGAGAGAGGGAGAGAGAGAGAATCCCAAGCAGACTCCATGCCATCAGTGTGGTGCCTGACGTGGGGTTCAATCCTATGACCCTGGGATCATGACTTGAGCTAAAATCAGGAGTTGGACGCTCAACCGACCGAGCCACCCAGGCACCCCTCTACGTTCTTTTTTGTTGGGAACAAGAACTGCCTGGACAATGCCCAGGACATGTTCCCCAAATCCATTATCCATCCATACTCCATCCTGAAACACAGAATCCACAGGATTTGGGTCTTTACTATTTCCAGTATGTTCTATTTTTCAGACCAAATATTCCAACTCTCCCATGTTTTCAGATGAGTGCTCTATGTTTCTCTCATGGTTCCTTCTTTTCAAGATGTTAAAAACACGTTAATTTCCACGACATCTATTCCTTTTAACGCAAATGAACTAACGTGTGTCAGTTCATTGCATGACACATGTTCATCTCGGCTTGGTGAGGATGAAAGCAAACTGAGAACAGGAAGCCAAAGAACAGGAAGACACAGTCGCGGGAAGTAAAACAGGAAGGAAAAGGGGGGTCCGAGACCCCAGTGTAGAGCCAGGGGAAAAATGGCAAGTCAGAAGCCCTCGGGAGTTCTGTACCAAGACGTGTAACATCTCCATTCTTACAGAAAACATTTCCAGGGATTCAGTGTTGACAAATCCTGGGTACGTCTGACTCACTTATTCTTGTAAGAGGACCCTAACTTTAATGGAAAAAAACCCAGATGAAAATAAATATATTCCACTGAGGTCTATTGCCTTTTCATCTTGAAAATGGAAATAAGTCAACATCGTGTAGGGACTTCTTCATTCCTTCTCCTCAGAAATTTCGGGTTGTTAGACAGCCAGGCATTCCGTTCCAAACCTCTTCTTCTCATCCCACTGGATGGAAGCACAGCCTGGTTTCTGTCTTCAGTATAACAATGCCATTTTAAGGACAATGATGTCATCTGAATGTGTTATCATTTTGGCTCTCTTTAACCAAGTAAGCCAGCCAGACGCTGAGAAAGCAACACGGCTGAGCTTCCCACATTTATTCAGAACCCAGTGGCCTTTACCTCTTATCTATCAAGACTATGAAGATGACAGCAGCTGGACACTTAAACCAGAGCCTGCTGTTTGATATTTAAGGTCTTTAGACACCAAAAGATCTGCACCGCGTTTAAATACAACCACCCGGAGAACATTTAATTCTGGCAGTTTGAGGACAGTGCTCCTGTGCTCAGGACTGTTTCTTCCGGTTTCGAATGTGATGGTAACCGTGGCTGAGTTTTGTGTTTCTCTCCCAGCAGCCCCACTGCGGACTGAGTTGCAGTTACTCTCAAAGGGTCCGACCTGCAGCACACGTTCCGCGCCTGAAAGCAGCAGGGAACCAGTGCACTGGGCCACCATGATGGTCAACAAAACAATAGGGATTTCCAAAGATCGGAGAATCCTGGCCGCACACAATAAGGATTTCCAAAGATTGGGGAATCCTGGCCGCACACAATAGGGATTTCCAAAGATTGGGGAATCCTGGCCACCTACAATAGGGATTTCCAAAGATTGGGGAATCCTGGCCACATACAATAGGGATTTCCAAAGATCGGAGAATCCTGGTCACATACAATAGGGATTTCCAAAGATTGGGGAATCCTGGCCGCCTACAATAGGGATTTCCAAAGATCGGAGAATCCTGGCCGCACACAATAGGGATTTCCAAAGATTGGAGAATCCTGGCCACATACCGAATATATGAAATGATCAGGCTCGTGCCTCTGCAGAGGTGTGGTGACCACGGTCATGAGAACCCCAAGCATCCAACGCGATGCATTTCTCACTACACCTTACCCCACGTGCAACCACGTCAAATCCATGGATCTTATGTGATCACTGTTTTCCGTCTTCCTGGAGTGCTCTTCCCTCCTTTGTCCTTGTAGAAACTGTTTTCATTTGTCACAACCAGCCTCAAGTGCCGGCCCCTCCACCAAGCCTTCTCTTCCCTGACACTTCTGTCTCCTAGGCCAGGAAGGATGAATTCTTTGCTACCGGAGGCTTATCTTATTACCCTTTACTCATAGCTCAGGGTTACCGCTTAAATTGCCAGATGTCTACGCCCTTGCTCGACTGTCAGCTCCTGGGGGCTGAGTCTCCCACGCTCATGGAAACCCCGGACAGCACTCGGCACAACCTTTCGCTCTCACTCCCCCGGACATGGATCTGTACTTTTCCCTGCTTTTAGAGCCACTCCAGAGGCACGGGCCTCCCCCTGCACGTTCTTCTGTTCCACACATCAGCCTGTTAGGTGACTGTCAAGAGGAAAGGTAATGCGTCCCACGCAGAAACTGTAGAATGTGCAAAACTTCAGATGGAGTGTGTGTGCATGAGTGCGTGTGTGTGAGAGACAGAGACAGAGACAGAGACAGAAAGAGAGCACACACCTGTGGGTGGCATGGGAGACGTTCGACGTAACTGCTATTTCACATAACCACAAGCTCGACTTAAATATTATGAATAGAAGTTTTCATCTGGAACTTCCTTCCGTGCTTGTCATCTATCAGCACCCACGCCCTCCGCCCCCCCACAGTCCACACTACCACTGGTAGTGTGTTCAGACCTGGGTCCCTGCCTTGGAATCCAATATCTCGGTAGAAAGGCATCACTTCCTCAGTGAGTGGTGGTGGTGGGTTGATAGCCACTCTCGGGAATTAGACTAGAATTCTAGTCTAGAATTAGACACCTGCACTAGAACACTGCTTTGAGGGCTATGTCCCATAGAGTACAGGAACTAAGTCTGATTCTTTAAAGCATCGTTTTGCAGAGAATGAAGACTCAGTCCAACCTCTGCCAAGTCTCAGACCTCAAAATGGCAGAGGCTTTTGTGCTTTCTTTTCTTTTTTAAAAAATGTTTATTTATTTTGAGAGAGACAGAGAGAGAGCGAGAGCATGTGTGCATCCAGGCATGCATGAGTGGGATAGGGGCAGAGAGAGAGGGAGGGAGAGAATCCAAAGCAAGGTCCACACTGTCGGCACAGAGCCTGACGTGGGACTTGATCTCATGAGCCTTGAGTTGATGACCTGAGCTGGAATCAAGAATCGGATGCTCAACTGACCAAGCGCCCCTGACATGCTCTCTTTCGTATGGTCACCATGATACCACCCTCTGTGCCAGGCGGACATGTTCCCGGTTAAAAGACAACATGAAGAGAGATGGACAATGTCATCTGCACGTTTCCAGTCGTCTTTTAATGGCAAGAATCACATACTGAATTCCAATGAATTAAAAACTGCTGTCATGGGCATACTTTGTCTGGAGAGGTCTACAGACCATTTGGGTTTCTCCTAATTATAAAATGTTCTCCTATCGCCAGTGGCGTCTCTCAAAGCATCAAACACTCGCCCTCAACTCCAGTTCAGTGGCGGGGCGGGGGGGGGGCGATGCATCACCAATGCCCGTGCTGGTGGCGTGGCAGATTTTAGAGGACACTTCCATGGTTTGTGGTGGGAGAGACCACTCCCTGCATGCTGTAAAGAAAAATGGGCAGAACTCAATATATTAACATACATGCAAATAGATACAATTAAGAGCCCTTCTCTAGCTTCCAGGAGGAAGAAAAAGAGTCAGATATGCTGTCTCGGAACGAGCTCAAATTAGCAGGAGGTTCCTCATCAAACGTCCAACTTCACTTCATTTGTTATAGACTCTGAGCCGGACGTCATTGAGGAAATCAAACACTGGATACCTCTTCTCTATGTTGTAAACTTTACCACCGATAGTTTTCGGTCTTTCTATCTTCTCATTTACACTCATGTTCTAAGGTTCAAATCACCCTCCTCTTCCCAAGAACCCAAGCCAGAATAGACTAAGAGATGACAGAGAATATCAGCCAAATAGGTGGCACTGACCAAGTCCATGTCTTGGGCAGAGGCTAAGCTTCCTGAATGTCTTTCTTCTCCCCAAGATGAGCCTGCTCATGAACTTGAAGAACCAATTCTAGAAAATCTGGATGGAACATGTTGCACTACTCCACCGTGTGGTTTGCTAGTTGGTTCCTTGGGTCGACCAGAAGGACTCAGCAGATCAATTAGTAATATGGCCGGTTCCTGCCTGTTACCTGCCAGTCAACATGTGTGTCTTATCAGTAACGTCCCTCACTCCTACCCCCAAACACGTAAGTCCTATCCCCATCCACCTTGGCAGTTTCTAAGACTTTGGGAAAATCCACAGGAGTTTTTCATGACACAATGCCTTGGGACTATCGGAGGAGGTAGAACAATGGTTCTGGGCTCGGAGAATAGTTCCACGCTCCCTCCTTCATGTCCGCCCCACTGACACCCACACCCGTGCCGAGCCAAGCAGCCCTTGCCTGTCTCACCCTGCTTGGGGAAGGAGACTGTGTTTGCCAGGGCCAAAGTCAAAAGCATGTAACAATCAGCAATCCTGAAATCAAATGGGTTTTGTGTTGGTCCCTCTGAAATTAGATTTTTGAACTCCTTCACTCACTCCTCCTCATTTTAGTAGAATGACTCCTGAACAATTGGTCTGGATTCATGAGACTTAATAGCATCTATTGGATCAATGGTGAGCCACTGTTCAAAATATAAGGACTATAAATAGAAATCAGGGAACTGACAGCATGTTTAGTGTGTTTGTTTATGCAGCGATGAACACGAGCTATGTGGGCACTGAGTGAATAACAGAATCTCAAAAAGGGACAAATACATCTGCCCAAAGCATTAATGTGTATTTGCAGGCTAGCAGGAGAAAATCAATGTGCCTTCTGAGCAGAGAAGGCACCTCACCAGGAGATCAGTAGCTTGAAGAATTAAGACATTTATAGTGAAAATTAACCCATACGCTTTTTAAAATACTTTTAACTTTGAGATACTTTTAGACACGCAGAAGAAAGGCAAAAATAGTACAGAGTTCTTGTGGCCCCTTCATTCGGTGTCTGCTAATGCCAACATCTAACAAAACCACAGTACAATGCTCACAACTAAGAAATTAACATTTGCAGAAGGCTGCCAGCTAAACAGAAGACTTATTCAGATTTCACCGATGTTCCCACTGATGTCCTTTTTTTCTATTGGAGATCTAATCCGGGATGTCACCTTGCATTCATTTGTCATGTCTGCTCGGTCTCTTCCAATCAGTACCGATTCCCCTGTCTTTCCTTGTCTTTCACAACCCTGCCACTTTGGAAAGTAGTGGTCGGTTATTTTGTGAAACGTCCCTTGGATTCGGTTTGTACGATGTTTTCTCATGATCAGATGGAGCTTGTGCATTTTGGGGATGAATGTCACAGAGGTGATGGGCCCTTCTTAGTGCATCATAACAGGAGGTACGTACATGACGTCTACCTGTCTTACTGCTGGTGACTTAACCTTGACCACTATGTTAGGGTGGTGTCCACCAGGATTCCCCACTGTAAACTTACTAGTTCCCCTTCGTAATTAATCAATATTTGGTTCATTCTCTGAAGCTATGAGAATAATCCCTTTCTTTTTAAAATTTTGCTAATTCTACCAGCTATTGGTGGATCTTTATTGCAGGGTTCCAGTCGCGATTCTCTATTTTCCTTGTCCTTTCTACTTTTTCCCGTTGAAATTTCTCCAGGAAGAAGAGTTATCCCTTCTCTCTCGTGTATTCATCCATTCAGCTATTTATTTGCAAAAGTATGAACTCAGAGTTATTTCTTTTATTCTTTGTGTTAGAATCCAGTACTATATTTATTTTGTTGCTAAATTGTTTCAGCTTTGGCTACTGGGAACTCTTTCAGTGTGGCCCGTGTACTGGTACACGCTTCCGTCGGCCCGT
Source organism: Panthera uncia (assembly GCF_023721935.1). Lineage (NCBI taxonomy): Eukaryota > Metazoa > Chordata > Mammalia > Carnivora > Felidae > Panthera > Panthera uncia. Next base: position 7,106,162 of record NC_064810.1, on the reverse strand, counting down.
GTATTGTTACATGCTTCCGTCCTCTTCGTTTGAGCACAGCCTCATTTTCTGGCATTACAAAGCCTCCACAGTCATCTTGCATACTCTTTGCTGCAGCCGTGCAATCAACCACTTCTCCACGAGCCCGGGTTTCTTGTACTGCAGAACAGAATTTAGGAACCAAGATCTGGGCACTGGGTGTGCTCACTGCTACTGGAGTGTCATGACTTCAACCTGTACAGACGCACATACCTGTATTTATTTCTGCGTGTACCTACACATACATATATTTTATAAAAGATGAGTCCATATTGATCCTTCTGAGTCCAGTCTAGCATCGCATGGTGCAGTGTCTCCACCCTCTTCTTTATTTTAGCTTCTTTCTCCCACCGAGAAACGTGGCTCTCATGATAGGCAGTACCTTTCTTGCTTGTTCAGTTCTAGCGCACACATAGGGAGTTTAAAATTTCTAACCTATACCCCAGAGGAACACACATTTGCCAAATAAGCTACAGTGCCCTGTACAGTCCTTTCTGCCTTTGGCCTTTCAGTATCCGGTCAAAACAGAATTCCCATAGATACAGAGGCCAGCTCGTCCCCCGTCTGACCAGTGAGCTTACGTGATTCACTTATGACAGTCATTCCTCACAGTCTGCCTTCTCTCTTGAGTGCCCCATCTACCTAACATAGATGTTACACAGATGTAACATAGATGTTTTAAAAGTGTGAGTTAGGGGCGCCTGGGTGGCTCGGTCGGTTGGGCGTCCGACTTCAGCTCAGGTCACGATCTCACGGTCCATGAGTTCGAGCCCCGCGTCGGGCTCTGGGCTGATGGCTCAGAGCCTGGAGCCTGCTTCCGATTCTGTGTCTCCTTCTCTCTCTGCCACTCCCCCATTCATGCTCTGTCTCTCTCTGTCTCAAAAATAAATAAAAACGTTAAAAAATTTTTAAAAAAATAAATAAAAGTGTGAGTTAAGGTGTTTTCAAAATGTAAGCCACACATCGCAGATTCGCTGATTGTGATGTACATTTTTATGGATTTGCGGCAAATGAATAGTCGTATGTCGACTGCCACAGTTCCTTAGAGAATAATTTCATTTCCTCCAAATCCTCTCATGACTTCTGTTCACAGTGAACCCTTCCCACCATCACCCAGCTCCCAGCAACCACTGACTTGCTTTCCATCTTTGCAGCTTGGTCTTTTCCAGAATTTCATATTAATAGAATCGTATAATACGTAGCTGAGGGGGCTGGATTTCTTTCTCACAGGAAATGCATTTAACCATCCACATTGCTGTGTCAATCAATAGTTTGTTTCTACTTATTCCTCTGTGATATTTCATTGTGTGAGAGTTACAATAGTTTATCCATTTTTGTGGGAAGGTCACATGGTTCATTTCTAGCTTTTGGAAACAGTGAATAAAGCTTTTATAAAAATTCACCAAAGGTCTTTCTGTGAACGTTAAATGATCCCTTTCTTGGGTAAATAACTAGTTGTGGAATTGCTGAGTCATAGAGTAGGTGTATATTTAACACTAAGAAATGGTAAAAAGCAGTTTACCATTTTCCTTTCTCATCAGCAGACTAGCAATATATGAGAGTTCTGGTTGCTCTGCATTGCTGCTGGCATATGGTCTTGTCAAGTTTTTTGGTTTTAGCCATTCGAACAGGTGGGTAGTGATATTCCATTGTGGGATTATTTACATTCCCCTAGTGACCAATAATATTGATCATTCTTCATACGCTTAGATGCCATTGTTGGCAACATGCCTGTTTAGATCATTTGCCCATTAAAATAATTAAGTTGGCTTATTTTCTTATTTTTGAGTTTTGAGAGTTCTTTAGGTATTCTGGATACAAGTCCTTTGTCAGAAATGGGATTTGCAAATATTTTTTCCCAGTTTGTGGCTTGTCTTTTCAATCTCTTAAGTGTGTCCTTTTCCGAGCAAAAGTTTTTAATTTTGACAAAGTCTAATTTATCATTTTTTCTGTTATGGATTGTGGTTTATTATTATAATTAAAAACTGTCTGACCAAAGGTCATGAAAATTAGCCCCTATGTTTTCTTCTAGAAATTTTATAGTTTTATAATTTAAATAAGTCTGTTGTCCACTTTGAGTTATAATTTATTTTCTATAAAGTATGAGATAAAGCTTCTGTTTTGCGTATGGTGTCCCAGACAAGTTACAGACTTGTTGAGAAACAGTTCTTTCTACACTGAATGTTTTTTGCAACTTTGTTCAAAATCAATCGAACAAATCAACTGATTTGTTCAAGAAACAAATCAATTTTTTTTTAGTCTATTTCTACACTCCCAATTCTATATTCTATATATATTCTATATATGTCTGGCCTTTTGTTAGTATTACACTGTCTTAGTTATTGTAGATTTATGGTAAATCTTGAAATAAGGTCATGTCAGTCCTCCAACTTTGTGCTTCCTTCCTCAAATTGGTTTGACTATTCTAGTTCCTTTTCTTTTTCGTATATATTTTATAATTAAATTTCCAATGGCTACAAATAAAGGCTTCTTGGATTTCGATTGGGGATGTATTGAATTTATAGATCAAATTAAGGAGAATTGATATCTTAAGAATATTGTCTTCTAATTCTTAGACACACTATCACTCTCCATTTATTTAGATTGTTTTTGATTTTCTTTCATCAGAGTGCAGTAGTTTTTAGTATACGGGTCCTGCACGTGTATTTTTGGATTTCTAACATTAATTTTTTAAAATTCCAGTGGTTCATTTCTAATGTATGTAAGTTGACATTTGTATGTTGGCATTGTATACTCTGACCTGGCTGAACTCACTTCCTAGGTCTTTCCAGTCTGTGTATTTATTGCATCGGCCAGGAATCGAGTATCGTGTTGGATAGAAATGGTGACAGAGGACATCCTTGCCTAGTGATGACCAGGGGGCAAAAGCATTCAGTCTTCACCAGTAAGTACAAAATACTTAATCTTTCCATATCCTTTGGAGGCTAAGGAACAGTTCTTAGGTTGCTAAAAGGTTTTATAAAAAAACGGATCGTGCCTTTTGTTAAATGCTTTTTCTACAAATGTTGATGTGATTATATTTCCCCCCCTTTTTAGGCTGTTAATATGTAAATTATATCGACTGAGTTTTGAATATGAAACCAGCCATGTTGTCACTTTCTCATTATGTTGCTTCGTGTATTTTTTAGAGGAAAAAAATACATTGGTGGAATAGGTTCACCGTCGGCGGTAAAGATCTCAGTGTCCTGGAACAAACCAGACAGGGGCCACGGTACTGCTGGGAACCAAACTTGTCCCTAGAAGTCATGCAGAGCCGGGTGACTGGAAACAGGGCTCTCCAAGACCGGAAGGCGAGATGCTGCAACTCTTTCCTGACTGGCCTGGAAATCTCTGAAACGGTGCCGGTCTTGCTGGACCTCATTCATCTCCTACGCGAGGCAGATTTCCAGAGCTGTCTCCCGAAGATGCCACGCCCGGGGTTATTTAATCAAACATCAATCTTGGCAGCGCTGGGAAGTGCAGCACTCTCCAGATGGAATTAAGGGGCTAATCGGCCGACTCTAAAATACGGTGACTGCATAATGGCTTATCCCGTGGGCCCCGTGTCATTGCGTGAGCCCCGAAGGACAGAAAAGGAAGTCAGAGCGATAACGCCTAAAGGGAAAGTCGGAGAGATTCAAAACAGGCCAAAGGCTGGATGTGCTATTGCTGGTTTGGGAAGGCGGAGGAGGGAGCCGCGCGCCAAGGAGCATGGGTGGCCGGTAGGGACTGGGAATAGCTCCTGGCAAACAGCCAGCGAAGACAGCGAGGGATTCTGTTCTACAAACCACGGAATGCGATTCTGCCGACAAGTCGGCTGAGTTTGGAAGCAGACTCATCCCCTAAACTTCCAGCAAAGGAACACAGCCTTGCTAACGCACTGGTTTTGGAGACCCAGTGCAGAGAAGTAGCTGAGACGCAACGTGTGGGATTTCTGACGGACGCAACTCTGAAATAATACGCGGGTGCTGTTCTTAGCTGCTAAATTCGTGGCACTTTGTTAGGGCAGCAATAGAAAAGGGATGCTTTCAGTTTTGGGGGCCTTCTGTGTGTCAGGGGATGCTAGGTACTAAAGGTACAGAGATGAGAAAGATAGTTTCTTTCTCCAGGGAGCTCACAGACTAGAGGGAGAACCTAGCCCCAAATGAAACATTGAAGTCTTCTCAAAATATGCTCCAAGGGAAAGCTTCTCTTGGTTGCAAAGACTGGAAAAGAATACTGGCTAACTTTAAGCAAACAAACGAACAGGAAAAGTGGGGGAAGGAAAGAGAGAGAGAGGGTGAGAGCGAGCGAGAGCGAGCGAGCCTGTTTTTCATTTTGAGGAGGAAGCCACTGGAAGATTCTAGTACATGAAGGAAACTCTGAAGATGTGAGATTTGGGGAAGGAAGGAGCAACACAGTCCTAGGACCCTTAATAATAGAAGTTTGTAGACTTCTGCTGTTGCTACGGCCCAGGACTACCCCCCCCCCTCCCGCCCTTCTTGGTTTTTATGTCTCTTTCCCCAGCTTCAAAGTATAAAGGGAAAAGGACATGGCCTAGAATTTATATTAAGGAATTGTCTCATGATTTTAGAGTCTGGCAAGTCCAAAGCCCGTACTACAGGCTGGCAGGCTGGAGACCCAGGAAAGAGTTGATGTTGGAGCTCAAGTGTAAGGGCAGCCTGGAGGCAGAATTCTCTTTTCCTTGGAAAACTTCTGTCTTTTTTCTCTTAAGACCTTCAACTGATTTGATGAGACCCACCTGCACCGTGGAGGGTAATCTGCTTTACTCAAGGTCCGCCAGTTTAAATATCAATGTCATTTAAAACCACTTTCACATTTAGACTGGTGTTTGATCAAATATCTGGGCACCAGGGCCTCGCTAAGTTGACCCACAAAATTAGCCAGCACACCACATGGCCCACTTGGTCCCTGGGGGTCTACTTCTGTGAATAAGGATCTCATCTCCAGAGGAATCTTGTTATGAGCCCCAAAGCTAGTCCAACAGGCTCCTGTAAGGCCTTGACTAGCTGTAAGCCTCCCTTTCCTAACCCCTGGCCTGAAAATGGCAACAGCCACAGGGCTCTGTGGCGTTAGCAAAGGGTCACGAGGGTAAAATGGCCATATTAACGGTTACGTTACATACCTATGTGGGGTTGTCCTTCTGCATTTTGAATTCAAATCCCAGGAATGTTGGTAAACTAGATTTTGTGCTTACTACTCCAAATGATCGGTTTCTAAGCAAGACTTCAAGAAACTCCACAGTCTGTCGATGAAGTGCACACACTTCCAGCCGAAAAGCGAAATCTTTGTTAACCCTCCCTATTAGGAGTAGGCATGGGTTACTGACCTGCGAGTGGGGTCGGGGTGTCCCAGCCCAAGGCGACAAAGGCTCACTGCCCGGAAGGACGAAAGGGGGAACGGACCCAAACAAGAGCTACAGGCTGAGCCAGGGATGTTTGGGACCAAAAGAATAAGAGAGTTTCATGTCCTCTCACGCTTTCTGGTCTTCAGGTAGCGAAATGTCAGGGTTGCACGTACTGATTATATTTTGACAAAACTGTCAGAGGCCTTAATCAGTCTCGCAAACGGTGTAGAGCCGTCAGACGTCTCGGTCAGCCCTGGCTCCACAGCAGGGCCAGCTGCTGGCCTCAGCCCGTACTTTTCCGTTTTTAATTAGAATTGATCAAAATTGCAACCTTTTCCCTATCTCTCCCTTCTATCCTTGCAATTCCGGTAGGATGTAACGCAGGCAGAATTCTGATATTTATGTCTCCCAACTTGCCATCGGTATCGGTCTGCTGGGTGTTCATGATCGTTGCTGCAGGGTTGCGTCAGGCGCGTTCTCCAAGCTAGGAAGCCCCAGCCAGACCGTTGTCAAGGCAACAGAAAATGCACGCTGTGAACTACCAAGGAAAGGCCCTTTCTGGCTGCTTCCAGTCTGTACAATGTTGAAGTACAAACTTAATTTTCAGGCTTGGCAAAAAGATCTCTTTTAGGGCTAATTATAAAATGTATCCAATGTTATTAGACTGGGTGATGGATGATTGCCTGCTAAATGTGACATGAAAAATTAAGGCAGTTTGCAAAGCACAGGGGGCTAATTTCAGTGTGCCTAAAGGATCAATTGCTTATTTTTGTCATTCTGCATAACCCGAACAGAACAGCTGTGCGTGCGTGCGTGTGCATGTGTGTGTGGGGGGTGAGGGGGGAGCTTCCAAGCTCATATATATTTGAATCACATCATACTTTTGCTTCCAAATGTATTCAAAAGAAGGTAGGAGTTACCCTGCCCATATTTAGATTTTGGGGAGGAGGAAAACTTTAAATTAAATTCCTGTTGATCAGCATTAAGAGTTGTGGGGCGCCTGGGTGGCTTGGTCGGTTAAGCACCCAACTCTTGACTTCAGCTCTTGATTTCATGATCTCACGGTTTGTGGGTTCGAGCCCCACATTGAGCTCTCCACTGATAGCACGGAGTCTGCTTGGGATTCGCTCTCTGTCTCTCTCTTTCTGCTCCTCCCCTGCTTGTGCCCCGTCTCTCTCTCTCAAAATAAATAAACGAACATTAAATTAAAAAAAGGCTTAAGTTACTCCCAGCAGGTGAGATTATAAAATCCGAATTTGGATGCTACTTTCAGGTGGTTAAGTGATATTATATCTTCTCTCTTTTTTTTTTTTTTTGCCTGCTATTATTCTGTCCCCACTCTCTTGCTTGTCGACACACTCCAAATCGATGCTCACATGTTAATCTGCTGAACGATGTGGTGACTCAGGATTGAAGGGGTGAGGGCGAAAATCCTGATCTATTAACCCACTGTCTTCATAAACGTATTCCTTTGACAACAGAATGTCTTTAAATCTGGCTTGATATGAACAGCTGATGCAAAGCCCGGTGGCCAGGCTGAAAATGGATGGGGACTGAGCGGGTTAGGCTGTCGAATGACCTGACTTAGACGCTCACCTCGTCTTTCTTGGGTGAGCCCCGACTCTTGGTAAAAAAAAAAGGAAGGCTTACCCTGACATGATCAGGCACCTTTCCTGAGACTCTAGCCTTGGGGAAGGACAAACAGAACTCCAGCCTATAGAAGAGGAAACTAGATTTACCTGAGGGAGAGGTAAGATCTTTTCACTCCTGTGGACTCCACTGATTGACTATGGAACGTTATGGTACGTGTCATTCTCACACAGACACAGAAGGCTATTGAGGCTGATCTTCTAGAAGGTGAAAATGTCACAGAAACTAGTTAGTGTGTTCGTCTGTAATGTATATTGTATTTCTTCCTACAGGTGAAGGTTACATAGCTCTGTTTAGCCCGAAATGCTCCCAGGACCACATTTTATACACCGGGTGCATCTCTACAGAGAAAGGGATGGGAAAGATTATTCAGTGGTAAACAGACGTGTCAGTCTGGCCTGTTTGGACGACTCACAACAATGAACCAGGGTTTTCACTTCCTCTATAGCTTTTCGGGATATTATTATTTCTCTTTATAGCATTTCGATGTGTGTTTACACAGATCCTAAATGTAGGTGTTTGGGGTATTAGAATTAGAGGTGCAGGGGGGACCAAGTATAATTAACTCCTGACTTGAATTACTTTCCTGTTTCATTTCCAGTCTGATGTGGGAAGCAGCGACAGGGAAGAATGGCATCAGATAAAAAAGAAGGGAAGCACAGTGACGTGGCTGGAATCCGGTCCCCGATAACCAGCTTTCTGAAATCCTACATACAATGGAGGACGCGTGTGGACTTTTCCTAGGAATGGATCCAGAGCTCACATCGCTTCCTCAGGTGAGTCCTTGGCCCCCAAAAGGTTAAAGATGAGCGTGACCCAAGAGTTTGTAAAATACACAAGTGGACTGGAATGCGCCCCCCCCCCCCAAGCCCTGTGTTCCAGGAAGTTCTGTCTGCAGACACCAGGCTGGAGTGGGCTACCCCTCCCCCAGTGAGTGATGCAGGAGGAGGAAGGACCGGGCACACCGGAAGCCCCCTTGTCCCTTATGCTGGGGGCCCAGCATGGCCGTTCCCAACTGTGTGTGAATGTCCCCTCCGCAACGCTGTCGCTATTTTAGCCTTTTACTGCAACAACCATGGAACAAACATGAATAGAGAGCTTGTAAACTCTGAAATTCTCAACAAATGTTTATCATTTAAAATTTTTTTAAAGGTTCATTCATTTTTCACAGACAGAGAGAGACAGAGCGTGAGTGGGGGAAGGACAGAGAGAGGGAGGGAGACCCAGAATCGGAAGCAGGCTCCGGGCTCCGAGCTGTCAGCACAGAGCCCAACGTGGGGCTCGAACCCACGAACCACGAGATCGTGACCTGAGCCGCAGCCGGATGCTTCACCGACTGACCCTCCGGGGGGGTGGGGGGTCCTGTTTATCATTTTAAAAGGGAGATTTGGCCATATAGTTTAATGCTGCCTGAACGTGGATCAGTCCTGCCCCTCATTCCTGGAAATAGCTGTGACGTTCAAAATGCCTGTTGACGCTTCCATTCACTAATCCTTTGGCTAATAAGGTAGTTCATGGAATTAACACGCCTCAGACACTAACATCTGCTGGCAGTACGTGCTGATGCTTTCCTTCCCATTCAGGGCCGGGTAGGACGCCCCCCGAGAGGCACTGAGGCAGGCTGAATGACCCAGGTGGAGCGCGCAATGTAGTCTCGTGGCACCGAAAAGCGATGCAGTCAGAAGTAACACCCACCTTTCCGGCGCAGTTGCAGTTTCGGTGATGTTGCATGAGCTGCAGTGGCGGCACGGCTGTGTCTCAGCATCGCCGTGACATATCGAACCGGGAAGGAGGTCTCGTGCGCCGACAGCCAGAGCGGCAAAAGGGCCTAACAGGATTCGTGGGCTGTATTTTGGAATTGACAGAGACAACGTGCTCCATAAATGCCAAGAGATTTGCTGTCACCTTTGTAGCTGATCAAAACCTGGGCATGTAATTTGTAGGCTGGATTCCGCGTCGAAGTAGAAGGCAGTCAGATTGCAGGAACTGAGTTTTGAGCCACAGAACTGATAACCCGAGTTGATGGAGCCCCGTGTGAAGGAAGGCAAGGGGAGAGACGTTGTTTCCTTGCATTTAGAGCCCTTGCCTTTAGAGCAATAGGAACCCTCTGGAGAATGTGTCTGCAATAGCTAAGGGGCGGGGCGCCTGGGGGGGCTCAGGTCACCATCTCACAGTTTGTGGGTTCAAGCCCTGCGTGGGGCTGTGTGCGGACGGCTGAGAGCCTGGAGCCCGCTTCGGATTCTGTGCCTCCTCTCTCTCTCTGCCTGCCCACCAATCACACTCTCTCTCTTTCTCAAAAATAAACAAACATTTAAAAAGTTTTAAAAATAAATAAACATTAATAAAAAGACTCTAAAAAATAAAAAAAAGAAATCAAGTAGCGAAGGATGAATTAGCTTTAGGCAAATTATCCATCAAAGATTATTGAACACATTTTTTTTTTTAAGGCAGAGTTTACAAGCATGCTGAAAAGGAAAATGAAAAGCAGTCTCTTCTTAAATAAGTTAGTGAAGAAAGAGATTTGATTACTGATGCCCATTAGGCAGATTACATTAAATGTTAACAATGATTGAAGGAAAAACTATCACTTTTCTGGGGCCCCTGGATGGCTCAGTTGCTTAAAGCATCTGACTCCTAACTTCAGATTTCTTGGTCTTGGGATCGAGCCCCACATTGGGCTCCACACTGAGCCTGGAGCCTGCTTGAGATTCTCTTTCCCTCTCTCTCTGCCCCTCTTCCTCTCCTCCCTCTCCCCCCCCCCCCCCCAAATAAATAGATAAATATTAAAAAAAAACTATCACTTTTCTGTTGTAAAGGTCAAATGGGGAGCGTTCTAATCGCAAAGGAAAAATACAAGTAAAGCAACATAAAAAAACCCAACATCGGGTTGTGCAAAGGCCTGGGTGGCTGTGTCCCCCCAACATTCATACGCTGAAATCCAACCCCCCAGGCGATGATATCAGGAGGTGGGGCCTTTGGGAGGTGATTGGGTCACGAGGGGTGGAGCCCTCGCCAATGAGATCAGTGCCCTTACAAAGGGACCTCAAGGAGTGCCCTGCCCGTGCCCCTCCTCCACAGAGTAAGGGCGCAACAAGAATAGTGCAGTCTGCGACCTGGGAGACCGCTCTCGCAGCCCCTGACCGTGCTAACGCTCAGACTTCCAGCCCCCAGAACTGTGAGAAATAAAACTCTGCAGTTGCTAAGCCATCCAGTGTCTGGACTTTGCTGTGGCAGCCTGGACTGACCGTGGCAGCTCGGAAGTCCGAACTCAGATTCTCTGAATCACAGCCCTGGCATTCAGCCGCCGTGGGGTCTGAGCGTGGCACTTCACCAGCCTGTGCCTGGGCTCCCGGTCTACAAGAGAAGGGGCACAATTGCCCCTCACTGCCTTGTGGGTTGGAGAGCAAAGATAACATGAGATCACTGCACAAAAGCATTTTATAAATGAAATGTTCTACACATCTCTCGTTCGTTCTTTGGATGTTATCTTGAAGTTGAAACAACAAGGTCTCCAAGGAAATTTTCTCTGTTTATCACTGCTACTTCCTATCCTTATAGAAAAACATTTTCAGGAGCTGTGTGGTTCAGAGTGTAAAAGAGAGAGGCAGGAAGAACAATTACTCAAGCACAGTTGCTGTCAGGCAAAATGGGAAAATCTCTTAATTTATTGGAGTCTGAATGTCCTCGGTTATGAAACCCCAATGATACAATGCAGTGTTTTGTAAACTCTAACGCTTAATACAAATGTATTCGTTTTAATTCCTCTCTCACTTACTAGAACCCATTTCTCTAATATTGTCGATGCTGATATATTTTTCTCCTAGTAAGTTGAAAAAAAAAAATTGAAGTGCGTTATTCTTGGATTCACGTACCTCCCCGGGTATTTTTGTAAGAATATAGTATAGGATACATACAACATACAAAATGTATGTTAATTGATGGCTTAGGTTATCGGTAAGGCTTCTGGTCAACAGGAGACTCTTAGTAATTAGTATTTGGGGGAGTCAAAAGTTATATCCGGATTTTCAACTGCTCAGGTTACAGGTACCCCTGACTCCCCCATTGCTGGAGGGTCAACTGAATATTGAAATATGTGTCTACATCTCTTTGCTGATTCCAAAGCATCTTAATTGGTTTACTCCTACCCTAACCCTTTATCTCATGAGCCTGAGTCTCAACCTTCTTTCACCTTTTGCCTTGGAAACCTCAGCTCCACTCCCATCTAAGCCAAAAACAATATCTAATTTTACATCCATTAGGGTAATGCCTCACGATTCAAAATACACCCCAAGATCCTCCTTGCTGAGAAAGCTTGTTTCAAGGTCCCTGGAAGAGTCATGAGCTCGCATTTGGTTTGTGATCGTAACTCTTCATAGTCACAGAATGCCGCAGTTAAAAAATGCTTCCTCATACATGTATGACCTCACCGATTTCCACTTACGTAAGGAAGAAAGTAATATCTGTATTGAGGCTTTTGTATATGTATCTTTGCATTCATTACAAAAGAAAACTACCAATGTTTAAAAGAGGTGAAGTCCGGTATTTCTTGGCTAGGAAGCAGGACAGCTCAGGCAGCACCCATTTCTGTCAAAACCCAGGGCTTTTGCTTTCAAGATTGTCTTTGATTTGCTGCGGTTTGAGTATGATATGCGTCCGTATGTTTGTTTGTTACTTATTCTGCACTGTGTTCTCTGAGTTTCCTGGTTCTGTGATTTGTTATTTTTCATTACCTTTGGAAAGTCCTTGGCGATTGTTACTTTAAATATTGTTTTCTCACCATTTGCTCTTTTCCTTCCAGGAGTCTCATTACATGTATGTTACACTTTTTGAAATTGTCCCCCTGTTCTTGAATGTTCTGTTCTGTTTTCCCACTCCTTGTGTCTTTGCATCTCAGTTTGGAAAGCTGTTATAGATCTATCTTCAAGCTCAGTGATTCTTTCCTCGACTGTTCCAGATCTACTAATGAGTCCAGTAAAGGCATTTTTCATTTTGCTTAGTGCTTTTGATTTCTAGCATTTTCTTCTGATTCCTTCTTAGAGTTTCTATCTCTCTGCCTACATTGCCCATCTGTTCTTGCCTCCTGCCTACTTTCTCCATTAGAACCCTTAACATATCAAACAGTTATTTTAAGTTCCTTGTCTAATAATTCCAACATATGTATCATTTCTGATGCTTGCTTTCTCTTTGGACCGTTTTTCTTGTCTGTTGACATGTCTGGTAATCTTTTTGTTGAAAGCCAGATGTGTTGTTTTAGGTAATAGGAATTAAGATAAATAGACGTTTGGTATGAAAATGTATGGTTGTCTGGCTGGGAGTTTAGTTGTTTACTATTTGCAGTGTTGTAGATGCCAGAGGTCTCAAATTCTTCTAGTGTCCTTGTTTTTGTCTCCGCTCTCGACTCAGGCTTCCCTAAGTACTCCTCCTCAGAGAGAGGCCATGCGGCTCTCGGAGCTGTACTCTACTGTTATCATACTGGAGTCCTTTGATGTGGTGACAATGTGCAGAGGAGGAGAAACATTCTACAATCTCGTTAATCAACCTCAGTCTCTCCATGGGTTTCGGTCATGGAGTTGTGACTTTCACAAGTGCTTCCTCTATTGACCTACTCTTTCCTGAGTGCAGCACGCCAAATCTTTTCCCTTGAAACCATGATCCTTGTTGGCTGTGTTGTTGTTGTTGTTGTTGTTGTTGTTGTTCTTGATCCCATATTCAACTATACAGGAAGTTCAGACTGTACTTTTTTGGGAAGAATGCCCTTTCCCTGGCTGGGCTATGGCTCTAGTCAAGTCTTTTCTGATGGAGCAAAGACTTTTGTTATGGACACATTTCACAAAGGTTACTCTTCCTTTCCTCCCAGAGCCATGAGTGAATCTCTCACATCTTCATCTTGAGAACCTGTGAGTTTCCTGAGGTAAAGCTCATGAAAGTATTCCTCCCTCCCCCCAAGACTGTGCCCCCCCCCCCCATGGTTTCTCACTCATACAAGTCCACACTCAGCTCTGAGCAATTCATCAAGGTTACCATTTGAGTGTCCCTACCAGCGTATGGCTCTAGTGGCCTTTGCTCCAAGTAAGCAGACCTGGCCTGTGTCTCTCCAGATTTGGGGTTGACGGTTTGCCTTGCAACTTCAATTCTCTCACAAGTCTGAGAAATGTCATTGATTTTCCAAGAAAGAGTTCAACTTCTTCTTCTTGTAAGGATAGAATGATTTCCAAGTTTGTTATGTGTCAGGGCTTAAACCAGAAGTTCTAAATCTTTCCCTTTACCTGAAAGCCTTCACCAGATTCGAAGAAAGAAAAAGCCAAGTCTACAAAACAGTCCAACGTCTACTCATTGCTAATTTGTGTCTTAGTAAAGAAGAAGGAAATGCCAATGTATTAACTTCCTTATCTACCTGTTCTTTATAGAGGAAAGAAGCCAGCCAGAAAGTTGCTGAAATAGTTTGGGGGCATAAAAACTTAGGTGTACCACATAAAGGGGCATTTAATAATCAAGGGCATTTTGTCGGGGAGGAAGACCCTCAGAGATTCAGGCAAACCCTTCCTGCTTCCTGGCCAGTTATGGATCTATTGTCTACAAAATCACGGGAACTCTGAAAATCCAAACATCAGAGCATGTTGGAACTGGAAGGAGGATAGAAAGAAGTCCTTTATGTTGTTTAAATCCTGTAGACTTTTATAAAGGTGTACAATATCTTTCTAAAATACAGCATCAGTGATAATGGGAAAAAGAAGGCAGGCAACTTATTTCCTTTCATCCAGGCACTAGTGAACATGTCGTAACCCTATGTATATCATAAATCTGCCGTTACCTCCATCACCTCTCCATTCCCTCTGAGTCAGGGTCAGGAAGAGAAATGAGGAAGACAGTTTATGGTCTTCTTACTCATTGGTTTAAACCATGAGGAAGACTGTAATAAGACAGGCAGAGGGATGAGGCACAGTACAAATAATAAACCTAAGGCCACAAGTGTGCAGTAAGAAAATATTTATGCAGGGCGTTAGACTCCTCAACATGAGTCATCCGAGGATAGTTTTGAAAATGGTATTTTTGTTTTGTTTGTCTGGAATGTTATATAACTTGTCATATGCTTGGTTGTCTTAAAGTCTTAGCTGTCAGAAAAGGAAGCCACCCAAAAGTCAATCTTGTTTAACGTTCTTCAGGCTGCGCACGAATCCTTTGGATCGCTAGGGACCAGGTGACCTCTGTTGAGCCCCCAGCTCCACGGGGCTCATTAATCCCCAGCCAACTTGTTTTATGTTTCAGGGCACTGGTTGTTAGAAAGCTCTCTTGCTGAACCCAATGTTATTTTCCTATCAGTCCATGAACTGATGTCAATTATTGCACAAAATAAATATCCTTGACAATTGAGTGATTAGCCCACATATGGATTTTGTACTGCTGGACATCATTTTTCTGAGACAAAATCTTGGATGAAACTTGACAATTCTTTCTTTCATTTTCAGGAATCTCAAAATAGATGAAACAAAATGCCTAGCCCCTGTGATTTAAGGAGTTCAGCAAACTGACCCATAAATAAAGCTGGCTGAGAGAAGTTTGGAACACAGCACAGAGAAATGTCTTTATTTCTCCCCAAGGAGTGGATAGACACATGTCCATCCCTGAGGGACCTCAAGGCAGGAAGCTGCCTCCAGTTTGTGCAGATTAAGGACCACTTTCTCATCTACAGTGTTAAGTGAATGTTAATTGAGAGGAAGTGGGGAGTTATAGTAAATGAAGCATTTTCAATTCCAACTATTAAGATACACATGAAAATTGGCAGCTGTGAGTATATTAAGTGAGAGCACAATAGATTAAGTGTTACAGAAAGAATTTCACATTTAATCGTGATAGGGGAGACAGAAATTAGTTCCCAGAATGTTCTCTCTCTTTCTGTTTTTTTCTTTTTCAGAAAGACAATGGACTTGGAATTGGAAGAACTTGGGAACAATAAAAGGCATGGAGACATTATTGCACTGAATGTGATTTCAGGTAGGCTATTCTGATCTCGGCCAACGTCTGAGTCCAACAGGGAGAAGGCAGCACGTTGGTGTGGAAAGAGGAACATGGAGAGAGGAAGGCTTGGGAAAACATGGATCCAAGAGAAAATGGCCCTGGGAAACAAGGCTGGGGTTTGTGTGGAGTTTTTTTTGTGTGTGTCATTTTAGTAGTATTTTTTATTAATTTTTCATTTGAGTAGAGCTGATACGCGGTGTTACATTGGCTTCAGCCTTACGACGGACTGATTCAGCTTCTCTGTATGTTCTGCTCAGGTCCAGTGTAGCCACCATCTGCACCGTCCAGCACTGGAGGTTCTCAGTGTCGTCCAGTTGGGATCAACGGTGAGGAGGAACAGCAGCCGTGGCAGAGCGGGCTCCAGGTCCGGAAATCAGCAGGGAGCACCCAGGAAGGGGTCCGTCAGGGCAGCACCTGAGCTCTGCTTACCTACAATCCCAGCTTGGCACCAAGTGATCAGACGACCACACGCACAAGGGGAAAGAGACAACGGCTGATTTCCGATGCAGTGTCATTAACTAAAGGAATTCAGAACAGGCAGGAGGATCTCCCTCTGGCACATTCCCAGAATCTAAGTTGATTGATTCTTCCAACTAAAACATGAGTCATTTTGTTTAAAGTATTGAGTGTGGTACGGATAATAATGTCTTCGTGACGATTCAAATTCAATCTCACTTGTCATAAAGGAGGATCATGTTTGAAGAAAATAATGAGTGGATGACGATAGGTAGTAATTACTTTCTGAGAAAAAAAAATGGTGCTTCCGTCGCTAAAATGTTCCATCTTTCAGGGAATTTAGTTGACATAGCCCCATAGCATTCCCTTAACCTCACTTTTGACTGAACACAGTTAAAGTAGGCTTTCTTTATGGATTCATCTGCTTTGATAGATTGACATCTAGAAACTTCGGAAGCGAACTGACTGCATTTCTTTTCATGTTTACTTCTTTTTATTTATTTATTTTGAGAGACAGAGAGACAGAGCATGAGCAGGGGAGGGGCAGAGAGAGACGGAGACACAGAACCCCAAGCAGGCTCCAAGCTCCAAGCCATCAGCCCAGAGCCCGACGTGGGGCTCGAACCCACGAAATGTGAGATCATGGCCTGAGCCTAAGTCGGTCGCTCAACCGACTGAACTACCCAGGGGCCCCAACCCGACTGAATTTCTGTTGAGCTGTTTTTGAAATAAGATACCTCTATCTCAGAATTTGCAAACCCAGCTTACTCCCTTTATAGGCAGGCCAGAAAACAGACAGTTCTTGGTGCTTTACTTTGAAGGAACATGTCTTTAATTTTGAATATGTAAGAAAACGAGTTTTATGCATATTTTATCTTATCACGTATACGCACGGCTATTACTTGGTTTCTTTGTGCACTTCACAGCTGGAGTTACAGACTGATGATCATTTCATGTGCCATCCTAATCTCCGTGGCAGTTGCCAAATGAGTTATTTAACTCACAGATATGTGCAGAATCTCGAATAAGTTCTGTCCTCATTCTCTGTAGTCAGTCATCAAGAGTAACGCAAAGCTTAATACCAATTAGTTTAGAAGTTTCTTGGAGGGGTGAGCAGGGGGCAGAAACCACTCTTGCCTCTCACGGGGCTGAGCTTATGGTGAGAACTGAAATTAAGCAAAAAATAATAATGGGTTGTGGAAAATTAATCTCTAATTTCTAGCCTACTGGCCGAGCAAATTGTTTGAGGTTTATTGGTCTCTCCTTATCCAGTGTTGATATAGTAGTGACTTAATTGTGCCACCGTCATAAACAAAAGCAAGCGTTTATTGTATGCTCTTTCAAATTACAAAGCAGAGGGCGGCACCCCTCCCCAAACACACACACACACACACACACACACACACACACACAGGCTCCAAATAGCAGCTACCTAAATCCATATCTCTCCACATATATTTCGAAGGGCACACAGGACAATGAGGACTGCAAGAGGCACCTATAACCCTCACCTACAACAAAACAAGGAGACAACAGTCTCAACTGTAAATGCGATTGGGGAGAGTGTTCCGAACAGCAGAGCCAGTCCCAGATCCCCGGCTGCAGCAGAGAGAGGCGAGGGTTGAATGTCAGAGAAAGGTCGCAGTGCGGGTGTAGAGGTGGTGGGGGAGGAAAATGTTGTCCTCTCCCCTCTTAGGGTCTCCGGCTGGGTTGGAAAATTAAACTGACAGAGGCAGTTTCACAGGAGAAAAGCCTACGCATTTCTTTAATTTAAGGTGGAAATAAGAGGGCAGCCTTCAGAAGAAATGAAGCTCCAAGGAAATAGAGTTGTGTACTTTTATTTTAGGTCTGAGGAAGAGTGGACAGTCATGGGGAAACAGGATGGGTTAAGGAGAAGGAGGCGAGGGTGGGAAATAGGTGTCCCTTTGTCTCTGGAGGTGACGACGCTTCTTTCCTCTGGGTACTTTCCAAGAACACAGAGGGGATCTCTCACATGAGGGCTCTAGGACCTGTTCGGGCAGAGAGAGAGGCGAGGAGTGTGGAGGTCAGAGTGACCTTCCTGCTTCTGCCCTTTTCTCAAACTCCTTCAGCTTAGAATGTGTAATATGGGAACGTGCCATGTCTGGGGGCCGTATGTCCCGTGTGTTCCTCGTCACAGTGGTGGAACGGGAAGACATCTCCAGGAGAAGAGAGGTCTCTCTTGGGTAGGGAGATACTGAGAACCAGGCTGAGACCTTGGGGCTCGGAGCACTGGCTCGTGTGGGATCAAAAAGAGGAAGCTTAAAATTCCATCGGACTGGCGTTGCGCGTGTTCCAGGGAAGAAGAAGCCAACCCGGAGGCCCAAAGGGGAAGGGAAAAAAATGTAGCAAGAGGCTTACCTTACAAGAAGAAAAGAATACTATTCATCACAAGGCACTTTGACCTCCCCTATACATTAGAAGACAATGAAGAAGCAGACCC
The DNA here is from genome assembly GCF_023721935.1 of Panthera uncia. Taxonomy (NCBI): domain Eukaryota; kingdom Metazoa; phylum Chordata; class Mammalia; order Carnivora; family Felidae; genus Panthera; species Panthera uncia. The sequence goes on along the minus strand of NC_064810.1, from coordinate 7,088,214 downwards.
TACTTCCAAGGGGAAAAAGAAAGAGAGAAAAGAAAAATACTGGGGCACCTGGGTGGCTCAGTCGGTTGAGGATCCAACTCTTGGTTTTGGCTCAGGTCATGGTCCCGTGGCTTCGTGGGCTTGAGCCCCACATCGGGCTCTGCGCGGACAGCGTGGAACCTGCTTGGGATTCTCTCTCTCCCTCTCCCTCTACCCCTCCCCCACTCACACTGTCTCTGTCTCTTTCAAAATAAATGAATAAACTTAAAAAAAAAAAGAAAAGAAAAATACTTCGACATAAATGTTCTAAAAAATGGGCTGAAAAGAAAATGAAGAAGAGTATAAGACATTCCTGAAAGACACATGACAGATTTGAATAAGAAGGAAAATAGTCCTTGTTCCGGGAAACAGCTCAATATTATAAACTTGCCCATTCCTCCGAAATCAATGTACAAACTGAATACAATCAAAACAAAGACACTAACAAGTTTGGATTTCTTTTCCCTTGGGCTAAACATTTGATTCTAAAATTCATATGGATTCTTTAAATACATGGAATAATACTGGCACCTGGGTGGCTCAGTCAGTTAAGCATCCTACTCTTGATTTCAACTCAGGTCATGACCTCACGGTCTGTGGGTTCAAACCCTACATTGGGCTCTGCACTGACCTCGCAGAGCCCGCTTAGCATTCACTCTCTCCCTCTCTCTGTCTGCCCCTCCCCTGCTTGTGCTCTCTCCCTCTCCCTCAAAAATAAATAAATAAACATTTAAAAACATATGTGGAATAATAGCCAAAGAAGCTCTGAAAAGAAAGTAACGGGGTCTTAACTCTATGAAGTACTGCAATTATCCCATCAAGCTTTTGCAATTAAAACGATGTGGAAATGTCCCATGAGCACACAGACCAGTGGAACAGAGTAGAAAGTCCAGAAATAGATTCAACTGCATGGAACACGTGTACGTGATAAAGGATGCATCTCAAATCACTGGGGACGTGGTGAACTTTCTTGTAAATGGTGTTGAAACAGCGAGATCCATTGATGAGAAAGTAAAATTGGACTTATACTTCACATAAGAAAAATCCGCAGATGATTAGTGATCTAAAGGTAACACTGAAACCATATAAATGCTCGAAAAGAACATAATCTTGGAAGGGGGAAAAACTCAAAATCCAGATATAGTGAAAGATTGTTAAAATCAACTTGGTCCATGTGTGCATGTGAGCGTGTGTTTTGATGTAGCAAATAGGACAGAAGCGACCACTAAAGCTAAAATAAAAGAACATGCATTTTACCTGAAGAATTTAAGTTTGCAAATCAAAATGCTTTACCTATTTTCAGGTGAATAAAAACAGAGAGCGATACCCAAATGCAGCTTTGTGAAAGGTATAAATCTCGGGGCAAAAAGCACATAATCCAAGTATTCGGGCCGAAAAAGTCAATTTACCTAAAATAAAGAAAAATAAATCTTTGTTTCAGACTTTTCCATGGTAATGAACATCAGATATAAACAAGAGTACCATTTACAGAGATTTAAAGGGGAAAGGTTGTAACCAGGAATCTAGACTAAATAAGTTTTCCTTCATCTGTAAATGCAAAAACAAATAGTCAAGGCTTTAGGAAATAGTTCATTTCCGTGTCTTCCCTTAACAACCAAATAAAACAAAACAACGCCCCCCAAACTGAATCTGCATTGCAGCAAAGCAAAGCAAAAAACTTGAGGAGGTGAAAATTATAGCAGATGAGAGACCAATTTAGATATTTTATCATTATTGAAAAAATAATTGGAAACATAGTGAATATATTTTTCAAATGTTCCTAAAAGTGAAAGGAGTCTCTCTCTTTCTCTCTCACCCTCTTCCCTCTCTCTCCTTCTTTCTCTCACACACACATACACACATGCACTTTTAAATTCCAGATTATTGGCAACCAAAGTAAAAAATTAGATGGAGGAAAAGAACAAGGAAATAAAAAGCTGTTAATTTTCTAATTTTATATCAAGAAGCATCAACAAAAAACAAAAAACAAAAAGCATCTTTCTTTGGCAGTAGTAATGAAATAAATATAGCTTCAAGTCCATGTTTTAAGATTCAAAGAAATTTATCAGATAATTAAAAAATATATGTTTACACCTTTCTAATTATTTGAGGTAAAAAACATGAAAAATTATCAATTTTTTTAAAAAGAGAAAGCAAGAAGAAAATAGCAGGCCAACAGGAAAACAAAGCTATAAAATATCAACTCCCTAAAGTTGATTTCCTCATCTATAATGTGGGTTACTCTAAACCTAATTCATAGGTTAATTTGGGGGGTTAATAGGATAATGCTCAAAAAGTACTTAGCAGTGCCTGGCTCATGAAACTCAAACAATGCTGCTGCTGATTATTTCTATTACCATTATTAATTATCATCATTAACAATAAGGTATGACAATATGTATCACCCATAAAAATAAATTTAAATGGATGAAATTTGAGAAACTAATCTTGCTTAGTCCAAGAAAAATATTCATACCATAAGCAAAATAACCAGGAGAATTGGAAGGTAAAGCGTGTGAAAAGATATATCAAACAAACACAGACCGAAAGAAAGCACAACAATGGAGAATCCAAGGTGAAGAAGCACAGAACCATGCAAAGGTGGTCATTTTATCTGGACAAGGGGAAAAAGTCACAATGAAGATAAAATTGTCATGAAACTTAATGTAACAGTGCGTCTCTAAAATAAATAAAATAAGGGCACCTGGCTGGCTCAGTCAGTTCAAATCAGTCGGCAACCAACTCTTGATTTCAGCCCAGGTTATGATTCCACGGTCGTGGGATTGAGCTCCTTGTTGGGCACCTAAATGAGCATGGAGTCTGCTTAATTAAGATTCTCTGTCTCTCTCTGTCTCTCTCTCTGCTTCTGCCTCTCTGCCCCACTCACACTCTCTCTCTCCCTAAAATAAAAAAAAAACAAACAAAAAACAAAAAGAAAAGAAAAGCATTTGGAAATGCAAGAAGTGAGAGAATTTTAAGACGCTATCCTCAATATTCTCAAAATAAAATATCCTCAAAATAAAAAGTCTGCAGAGGATTTTAACAATGTAATTAATAAGACATTAAGATATTAATAGATATTAAACATTTTGCCTTGCAAAGATTCAGTATACCTTTCTATTTTTGGAAATATTAACTAAAACTCATATCTCATATAGTTGATAAGATGTTTAAGAAGTTTTTGTTTAAGTGATCTCTACACCCAACATGGGGCTTGAACTCATGACCCTGAGATCAATTGTTGCATGCTCTTCTGACTGAGCCAGCCAGGTGCCCCTCATATAGTTTATAAGATTTTAATAATATTTTGTTTGTACATGACAGTCTATCACCACAATGTGATAAAAATAAAAAGTAATGCTGGTAAAACATTCAAAAAATCCATCCATTTGAGAATAAAAAGCAAACTTTTCAAATATTCACTCACTAGGAAATGAAAACTACTAACTATAAATCATTTATAAATAACCCTGAAAAACTGGATGTTAAAATTATGTGCCAAGACAATTCAATGGGAGAAAGAATAGTCTTTTTCATGAATGGTGCTGGGACAACTGGGTATCCACATGAAAAAGAATGAAGTTGAAGCCCTCTCTCATATTACTTACAAAAAACAGTCAATGTGGCTCAGCACCAAAATAGAGGACTTAAAACTATGAAACTCTTTCCCAGACAAAGAAAAACCAAAGGAGTCTGTGACCACCAAACCAGCCCTACAAGAAATTTCAAGGGGGACTCCCTGAGGGAAGAAAAGATGAAACAAAACAAAACAAAACAAAAAGACCAAAAGCAACAAAAACCTGAAAGGACCAGAGAATACCACCAGAAACTCCCACTCAACAGGCAACATACAGGCAATAAATTCATGTCTTCCAGTACTCACTCTAAATGCCAATGGCCTAAACGCTCCAATCAAAAGACATTGGGTAACAGAATGGATAAGAAAACAAGATCCACCTATAAGCTGTTTACGAGAGACCTATCCTAGACCTAAAGATACCTTCACATTGAAAGTAAGGGGATGGAGAACCATCTATCATGCTAATGGTCAACAAAAGAAAGTTGGAGTAGCAATACTTATATCAGAAAATCTAGATTTTAAAATACTCTAACAAGAGATGAAGAAGGGCATTATATCATAAGTAAGCGGTCGATCTACCAAGAAGATCTAACAATTATAAACATTTATGCCCCTAAGGTGGAACACCCAAATATATAAATCAATTAATCACAAACATAAAGAAACTCATTGATAATAATACCATAATAGTAGGGGACTTCAACACCCCACTTACAGCAATGGACAGATGATGGAAGCAGAAAATCAACAAGGAAACGATGGCTTTGAATGACACACTGGGCCAGATGGACTTAACAGATATATTCAGAACATTTCATCCTAAAGCAGCAGAATACACATTCTTCTCCAGTGTACATGGAACATTCTCCAGAATAGATCACCTACTGGGTCACAAATCAGCCCTCAACAAGTACAAAAAGATCGAGAGCATGCCATGCATATTTTCAGACCACAACGCTATGAAACTCAAAAATCAACCACAAGAAAAAAATTTGGAAAGACAATGAATACTTAGAGATTAAAAAACATCCTACTAAAGAATGAATGGGTTAACCAAGAAGTTAAAGAGGAAATTAAAAAGTACAAGGGAGCCAATGAAAATGATAACACTGCAGCCCCAAACCTCTGGGATGCAGCAAAGGTGGTCATAAGAGGGAAATACATAGCACCCAGGCCTTCCTGAAGGAGGAAGAAAGGTCTCAGATACACAACCTAACCTTACACCTTAAAGAGCTGGAAAAAGAACAGCAGATAAAAACCAAAACCAGAAGACAGGAAATAACAAAGATTAGAGCAGAAATCAATGCTATCGAAAAAAAACAAAAAAACAAAAAACAAACAAACAAACAAAAAACAGTAGAACAGATCAATGAAACCAGGATCTGGCTCTTTGAAAAAATTAACAAAATTGATAAAGCCCTAGCCAATTTGATCAAAAAGAAAAAGGAAAGGACTCAAATAAATACAAGAATGAAAGAGGAGAGATCACAACCAATGCCACAGAAATACAAATAATAATAATAGAATATTATGAGTAATTAGATGCCAATAAATTGGGCAATCTGGAAGAAATGGACAAATTCCTAGCAACATATAAACTGAAACAGGAAGAAATAGAAAATTTGAACAGACCCATAACCAATAAAGAAATTGAATTAGTAATCAAAATCTCCCCAAAAACAAGAGACCAGGCCAGATGGCTTTCCAGAAGAATTCTACCAAACATTTTAAGAAGAGTTAACACGTATTCTTTTGAAGCTGTTCCAAAAAATAGAAATGTAAGGAAAACTTCCAAAGTGATTCTATGAGGGCAGCATTACCTGTTTCCAAAACCAGACAAAGACCCCACTAAAAAGGAGAATTGTAGACCAATTTCCCTGATGAACACGGATGCAAAAATTCTCAACAAGATACTAGCCAACCAGATCCAACAATACATTTTTCACCATGATCAAGTGAGCATTTATACCTAGGATGGGATGCAGGGCTGGTTCAATATCTGCAAATCAATCAATGTGATATATAACATTAATAAAAGAAAGAATAAGAACCACATGATCCTCTCAATAGATGCAGAGAAAGCATATGACAAAATACAGCATCCTTTCTTGATAAAAACTCTCAAGAAAGTAGGGATAGAAGGATCATTCTTCAAGATCATAAAAGCCATATATGAAAGACCCGCCACTAATATCATCCGCAACGGGGAAAAACTGAGAGCTTTCTCCCTAAGGTCGGGAATACGATGGGGATATCCACTCTTGCAAATGTTATTCAAGATAGTATTAGAAGTCCTAGTCTCAGCAATCAGACAACACAAAGAAATAAAACGCATCCAAATCAGCAACAAAGAAATCAAACTTTCACTCTTTGCAGATGACATGATACTCTATATGGAAAATCCAAAAGATTCTACCAAAAACTGCTAGAACTGATCCGTGAATTCAGCCAAGTCGCAGGCTATGAAATCAATGTACAAGAAATCAGTTTCATTTGTATACACCAATAATGAAGCAGCAGAAAGAGAAATCAAGGAATTGATTCCATTTACAATTGCACCCCAAACCATAAAATACCTAGGAATAAACCTAACCAAAGAGGTGGAAAATCTATACACTGAAAACTATAGAAAGCTTATGAAGGAAAACAAAGGAAAAATATTCCATGCTCGTGGACTGGAAGACAAATATTGCTAAAATGTCTATACTTCCCAAAGCAATCTACCCTACCAATCCCTACCAAAATAACAATCAGCATTCAATGCAATCCCTACCAAAATAACACCAGCATTCTTCACAGAGCTAGAACAAACCTAAAATGTATATGAAACCAGAAAAGACTCTGAGTAGCCAAAGTAATCCTGAAAAAGAAACCCAAAACTAGAGGCATCACAATTCCGGACTTCAAGATATATTACAAAGTTGTAATCATCAAGGCCGTATGGTACTGGCACAAAAACAGACACTCAGATCAATGGAACAGAATAGGGAACCCAGAAATGGACCCACAAATATATGGTCAACTAACTAATCTTTGACAAAGCAGGAAAGACTACCCAATGGGATAAAGACAGTCTCTTCAGCAAGTGGTGCTGGGAAAACTGGACAGCGACATGCAGAAGAATGAACCTGGACCACTTTCTTACACCATACACAAAAAATAAACTCAAAATGGACGAAAGACCTAAACATAAGACAGGAAGCCATCAAAATCCTAGATGAGAAAGCAGGCAAAACCTCTTTGACCTTGGCCGCAGCAACTTCTTACTCGACACGTCTCCAGAGGCAAGGGAAACAAAAGCAAAAATGAACTATTGGGACCTCATCAATATAAAAACCTTCTGCACAGCGAAGGAAACAATCAGCAAAACTAAAAGGCAACCGACGGAATGGGAAACGATATCTGCAAAGCACTTATCAGATAAAGGGTTAGTATCCAAAATCTATAAAACTGTATCAAAGTCAACACCCCAAAAACCCCACAAATGACCCAGTGAAAAAATGGGCAAAAGACATGAATAGACACTTTTCCAAAGAAGGCATGCAGACGGGTAAGAGACACATTAAAAATGCTCCACATCACTCATCATCAGGGAAATACAAATCAAAACCACAAGATACAACCTCACACCTGTCAGAATGGCTAAAATTAACAACTCAGGTAATGACAGATGTTGGCGAGGATGCAGAGAAAGACGATCTCTCTTGCACTTTTGGTGGGAATGCAAACTGGTGCAGCCATTTTGGAAAACGGTATGGAGGTTCCTCAAAAAATTAAAACTAGAACTACCCTATGACCCAGCAACTGCACTGCTAAGTGTTTATCCAAAGGATCCAGGTGTGCTGTTTTGAAGGGGCAAATGCACCCCAATGTTTACAGCAGTGCTATAGACAATAGCCAAAGTATGGAAAGAGCCCAAATGTCCATCGACAGATGAATGGATAAAAGAGTGGTATATATGTACAATAGAGTATTACTCGGCAATCAAAATGAATGAAATCTTGCCATTTGCAACACTGTGGGTGGAACTGGAATGTATTATGCTAAGCAAAATTAGTCAGAGAAAGACAAATATCATATGACTTCACTGATATGTGGAATTTCAGAAGCAAAATGAACATAAGGGAAGGGAAACAAAAATAGTATAAAAACAGGGAGGGGGACAAAACATAAAAGACTCTTAAGTATAGAGAACAAACTGAGGGTTGCTGGAGGGGTTGTGGGAGGGGGGATGGGCCAAATGGGCAAGGGACATTAGGGAGGACACTTGTTGGGGTGAGCACTGGGTGTTATACGTAGGGGATGAATTACTGGGTTCTACTCCTGAAATCATTATTGCACTATATGCTAACTAACTTGGATGTAAATTAAACGATTTTTTAGAAAAACTATAGGGGCATCTAGGTGGCTCAGTCGGTTAAGTGTCTGACTTCGGCTCAGGTCATGATCTCACAGTTCGTGGGTTCGAGCCCCGCATCGGACTCTGTGCTGACAGCTCAGGGCCTGGAGCCTGCTTCGGATTCTGGGTCTCTCTCTCTCTCTCTGCCCCTCCACTGTTCACACTCTGTCTCTCTCTCTCAAAAATAAATAAACATAAAAAAATTTTTTAAAGCTATAAAATTCTTAGAAGAAAACATGAATGTGAATCTTTATGATTTTGAATTTGGCAACAGTTGCATAGAGATGACACCAAAACCACAAGCAATAACAACACAAATACATAAATTGGGCATCATCAACATTACAAACTTTTGTTCTTCAAACACATCATCAAGAAAGCAGGAAAGAAAAAAAACCCCACAGAGTGGGAGAAAAATTTTGCAAATAACCCATCTTATAAGGGACTTGTATCCAGAATGGATAAAGAAAATTATACAGACACACAACAGAAGGTTACTCAGCCACAAAAAAGAGGGAAATCCTGACATTAGCAGCAACATGGATGGACCTTGAGGGCATTACGCTAAGTGAAATAAGTCAGACAGAGAAAAATAAACACTGTATGATTTCACTAATATACACGTCAATATATCAAATCATTATATCATACACACAATACAAGACTGATACAAGGTTACGTGTGAATCATATCTCATTTAAAAATTATCAGTGAGGGGTACCAAATTACCCCCCCCCCCAAATATACCTCTTTAGCCTAGGGATTATTTTGAGCTACAGGCTATTGAGAACAATAGCTCCAAAAACAGGGTACAGGTTTTTCTTTCGTAAAGGAAATTTACATTTGTAGAGAGATGTGTGTGTCTCTCTCTTGTACTTGGAAGAGGAGGTGACTGAACAATAAAGACACCGGTTTAAACCTGCAAAACATAAATAAGAAAAACTCAACAACAGGCACGCATTCGCTTTTAATTTTTATGGTTTTGATTAAGTAAATTTGATTTGAATAAAGATGCATAAATGCGGGAGTAAAAAAGTGATGTGACTACAGATTCAGAGGAAACTCCAAAAATAAGGGTAACCTTAAAATACATAGCCTATAAATAAATTTGATATTTTTGTGAAAAGCACAATTTTCTGGCCAAGTATAAATTATAAAACTTTGCTCAAAAAGAAGCAGAAAACCTGAATAGCCCAATTACTATGCATGCTACTGAAAAGAATTTTTAAATTGCTCCAAAATTTTTCAAGGTCCAGTGGTTTCACATAAAATACTTTCTACTGTATATAATATAGCACATATGTGCAGTTTATAGTTATATTTAAATCTCAATGTATTTTTATGAAGTTATGTTAACTTGATACTAATGCCTTGAGAAAAACAGCACCAAAACTACCCAACTTTAACAAAATAACATACGAGACACTCTCACTTATGAATATAGGTGCAAAAACTCGAAATGAAATTCTAACAAACCAATTTCAGTGCTAAGTAAAAATGAGAACATACCATGACCAAAGAGAATTATTCCAGGAATATAAGGACAATGCTACACTAGGAAATCGATCAATTGAATGCATCATATCCACAGTTCCAAGGAAAGGGTAGCTCTACCCTCTCAATTACCTCTGCTGAAAATGCACTTATTTTTTAAAAAAATTGATAGACTGTATTTTAAAACTCGTTTCTATGTTTACTTATTTTTGAGAGAGAGAGAGAGAGAGAGAGAGAGAGAGAGAGACAAGACGAGCAGGAGAGGAGCAGAGGGAGAAGGAGACACAGACTCTGAAGCAGACTCCAGGCTCTGAGCTGTCAGCACAGAGCCTGATGTGGGGCTCAAACTCACCAACTGCAAGATCATGACCTGAGCCAAAGTCGGACGCTTAACCAACTTTTAGAGCAGTTTCAGGTATACAAAAAATAAATGGAAAGTACCAAGAGATTCCAAATACTCTCTCTTCCTGCAGTTTCCTCTACTATCAACATCTTACATTAGGGTGGTACATTTGTTAGAAGTGATGAGCCAGTGTTGAAAACATTATTGTTAACTCAAGTCCATAGTTCACATTAGGATTCATTCTTGGTGATGTACCTTCCATGGATTCGGACACATGCGTGATGCCTCACATCCAGCATTACAGCATCCGACAGAAGATTTCACGGCCCTAAGACTCCCCTGTGCCTCACTTATTCATCTTTCCCTTCCCCCAAGGCCCTGATCCTTTTACTATCGCCACCGTTTTGAATTTTCCAGAATGCCATCCCATAGTAAAGGGAAGCAGAATATGCTGCCTCAAAAATGCGACTGAAGGAACTCAGGACATGCCACCCAGCATGTGACACTATGATACACTGATTACCTTGAGCTGAAGGTGCTGGGAAACAGCAGATGCAAGACAGGCTCCCTTTGAACTCCCTCCTCTGCCTTAAGTCAGATCCTCCAAAAGGAACTCGGTCATCATCCATCCCCTCCCCGGGAATGTCATCAGCAGGGAGGATGGACTCTTACCTCTAGAGACAAGACTAGAAGTCAGCACTGCACCCAGATACACTCGGTCCCAAACTGTCAGACCCCCCCACTGAGCCTGCCGAGAGCTCCTTTGGCCTTCCTAAAGCCATTTTCTCTCCCCCAAGAGATCTATAGCTTCCTTTGTCCTTGTTGAGATGGCATTTAATCCCGAGTTCTAAGCCACCTCGGAGAGTTACTCATTTTTTCCTGGGTATCTCCCACATATACATGAGATAGAAATGTTAGTAAACTTCTTTTTATTCTTCTCTTGCTAACTTGTCTTTTCTTACAGGAATCTCATCTAGGAACTCAAAAGGGTAAAGGGAAAATTATTTTTCCTTCCTTGTAGTAGGAATCATACGGTATGTAGCTTTTCACATTGGCATCGTTTACTTAGCAACATGTATTTAGGGTTCTTCCATTTCTTTTCATGGTTTGTAGCTCATTTCTCTTTTTTTGCACTTACAAATAAAGCTGCTGTTATGAATAAACATTCATGGGCGGATTTGGATCTGAATATAAGTTGTCAACTTGTTTCGTAAATGCAAAGAGTGTGATTACTAGGTCATATAGTAAGAGTGTGTTTAATTTTGTGGGAAATCACCATACTGACTTTCGAAGCCACTCCATCATTCTGTTTCCACACCAGCAATGAATAGGAGTTTCCGTTACTCTATAGCCCACATCTGGTGTTGTCAGCGCTTCCATTTTGGTCATTCTGGTAGGTGTAAAATGGTATCTCCTTGTTTTAATTTGCAATTCCCTAATCGTGTAAAGCATCTTTCCATATGCTTATTTGCCATTTGTATATCCTATTTGATAAGGTATCTGTTCAGCTCTTCTGCCTATGTTTCCATTGTTTGCTTTCTTATTCTTGACTTTTAAGAGTTGTTTGTATACTTTGAATCCAGTCCTCTATCTGCTATGTGTTTTGAAAAAAACTTTCCCCTAAAAGAGGCTTGCTTATTCAATCTCCTAAGAGTGCCGAACAGAAGTTTTTAATTTTAATGGAATTCAATTATTAATTTTTTTCTTTTACTGATCATGCTTTTAAATCTAAGATGTCATTGCACTTGGCTGGCTCAGTTGGTAGAGCATAAGCCCTTGATCTCACTTGTGAGTTCTAGCCCCACATTCGGTGGAGAGATTACTTAAAACCAGATCTAAGAAGTCATCGCTAAACCCAAGGTCATCTAAGTTTTCCTCCTATATTATCTTCTTGGGCTTTTATAAGACACATTTTTTAATTAGAAAAAATAGAAGCTCTGAATAAGTTAGGGTTCCCACCCAATTTTTCAAATAGAGACACTAGTGAAGGGACAACTTGACTCAAGCTTGGCAAAGCTAAGGAGACATACAAGGGGTGGTGAGACACCTAGAGATAGCACCCATGGTAAGCTATGACTGCCCCAGGGGCTGATGGGGAAAGGGAAGGGGTAGTCCTGGCTAAGCTACAGTTAAACGGATATTACCGTGGACTTAACTACTACTAAAGATTTCACATTTAAGCAGGGAGAGAGCTGAGGAAGAAATAACCTCACTTTCTTCTTTCAGGGTCATGTCAGTGACCCTAGTTGGCCAAACCCAATAGAAAGCAACCAGCAAATGAGGCCAGAGAGTGCAGAGTGAAAAGTTATCTTCCTGAGGCACAGAGCTGAGCAGAGATGGGTGGGAAGTCCACGTGGGAGAGGGCTCATGAGGAACAAGCTCTTTGCATGACAAAAAATATGTAAGTGATACTTGGACTATTATAGATCAAGGTTCAAAGCTGAGCCCTAGCACTTAGCCTCTGACCACGGTGAGTTAACATCTCCATTGCTTTATATATATATATATGTTTTTAAATTGTTTTTTAACGTTTATTGATTTTTGAGACAGAGACAGAGCATGAACGGGGTAGGGTCAGAGAGAGAGGGAGACACAGAATCTGAAACAGGCTCCAGGCTTTGAGCTGTCGGCACAGAGCCCGACGCGGGGCTCGAACTCACGGACCGTGAGATCATGACACCAGCCGAAGTTGGCCGCTTAACCGACTGAGCCACCCAGGCGCCCCTCCATTGCTTTATATTTACCTGCATTCTAAATATTGAGATGAGTTTATTAATGTCTACTGTGGAAAGTATTGCTTTGTGTTAAATATATGCTAGGAACTACCTCCTATAGTTTACCATATTAGTAGTGTAGTATTTTTATTATAGGGAGAGGAATAATAGGCAGCCAAACCAGAAATGTAAGCATTATCTCTCAACAGAGGACATATATGAAATTAACAGCCAAAGCCAAACCTGGCAACGAGATATTAACATGTCCCACCGAAACTGAGAATGAGAGAGGGATGTTTTCTGCCACCGTCATCATCTAATGTTCTAGAAATTTTAGCCAGCGCAGCAAGATATGTAGCATTGGAAAGAACAAATTTACCTTTTTATTGCTTTTAGACAATGATGATTCTCTAGAAAGGTCCCAACATCCAAATTTTAAAATTAAGGGGCTAGACACACAATGAATTCATAAGCATCAATGGCTTTTCTAAAATTCAGAAAAATCTAAGTATAATATTTAACAGAAATAATTTCCCTTCTATAATAGCAGCACAAAACATGGAGTGCCTAAAAGGACACGTAAGGAATTTTTCATCAAATGTGAAAGTAGCTAAAAAACCTGATAGATACATGAAAAAAGAATATATTAAACGAAAATCACCCTATTTATTAACATTGTAAAGATGTCAGTTTCTTCAAGTTCATTTATAGGGTTAACGCAACTGCATTTAAATTCCCAGTGGGATTTACTCTGAAACATGTTCGAGTAAAATTAGGATTCAGCTAGAAGAACAAATTCATGAGTAAAGCTGAGAAAAAAATAAAATAGAAACCAAAGAGAAAAAGATTAACTGGTGATATTTGTCTTACTAGATGCAAAAACATAGTTTAATAAATTAAACCAGGTGGTGATGGCATAGAAGAGAATACTAGAACAAGGAATGAAATACAAACTCCAGAAGCAGAATAAGTACATTGATACGATAAATTTAAACATGGATTCGGATGCATTACTCCCAAATAAATACCAGATGGATTAAAGATTTAAATGTTGAAAATCAGCCTTGATAAAAATCCTGGAAGGATATGTGCCAGAATATTTGTGTATCTCAGAATGGAAAAGGGCTTTATGAGTGTAACAGTAATACAGAGTAGTCACCCTCGGTGCCTGTGGTCGCATGTCTGAGCACACCTTTCTCAAGGATTGCTGAATGCCACCTCCCTCAAGGTGCTGGCGAGGGCAGCGTGTCCCTGAGCTGCAGAGCGGAGGCGGGAGGGTGATGGCCAACCTGAACCTTTGTAGAGCACGTACGAGGTGCCAAACATTGCCTTAAGCATTTCACATGCCCTAATTCATTAGAGTGGGGAAGGGCACAGAGAGAGGGAGACACAGAATCTGAAACAGGCTCCAGACTCTGAGCTGTCAGCACAGAGCCGGACGCGGGGCTCGAACTCACAAACTGTGAGATCATGACCGGAGCCGAAGGCCGATGCTCAACCGACTGAGCCACCCAGGAGCCCCAACAATAGCACTTGAATAATCAGGAATACCTGTTGTTATCTCCAGGGAAAATACCAAACAAACAAACAAACAAACAACCTTTTAAGTATAATTAAAAAGCTTATAGAGGAAAAAAAATAATTATAAAATATTAAATAAATCCAAAAGATCTTTAGAAAGGACAGAAAATATAGACCAGGCAGGGCAAATAGAAAACAAATAGCGAGACGGCAGATTGAAGCTTAAATCACAGTATATTTAAATGGACTAAGTATTTCAATTGAAACATAAAGTTCTTCAGACCAGAAAAGAAAATAAAACAAAGTTTAACATGCTGTTTATAAGCGACACACCTTATATATAAATATATCAATGAGTAAAGGCTGAGAAATACATTATGCAAAACAAAAGTTACCAAGTCAGGGCCAACAGGAGTTCATTTCAGAGCAATAAAAGTTTCAACTTTAAGATGAAACACTCTACATTTGTTCCTAATAAGATAACCTTCAAATATGTAAAAAAAAAAAAAAAAAAAAAAAAAGAGAGAGAGAAAAGGACAAGTCTACACAGAGAAAAAAAATCCAGTCGTGATGGGAGACTATGTAAGTCTGGGTTCTCCAGAGAAACCGAACTAAAAGGATATATATATTAAGAGATTTATTTTAAGGTTTTGGCTCACATGACTGTGGGGCTGGCAAGTCCAAAGTCTGCAGGGGAGGTTGGCAGGCTGAACCTCAGGAAGAAGCTGATGTTGCAGTTTTGAGGCACAATTTTTTTCTCCTCTGGGGGAACCTCAGTTTCTGCGCTAAGGCCTTCAACTGATTGGGTGAGGCCCACCCACATTCATGAGGGTAATCTTTACTTAAAGTCAACTGATTGTGGGTATTTTAAAAAATATTTTTAAGTTTATTTATTTATTCTGAGAGAGAGCGCATGAAAGCAGGGTAGGGGCAGAGAGAGAGAGAAAGAGGAAAAGAGAGAATCCCAAGCAGGGTCCACACTGTCAGCGCAGAAACTGACGCTGGGCTCAAACTCACCAGTCCAGAGATCGTGACCTGAGCTGAAATCAAGAGTCTGAGGCTTGACCAAAGGAGTCACCCAGGCGCCCCCGATTGCAGATATTAATCACGTCTACAGAATACCCTTACAGTAATACCTGGCTGGATTCGTGTTTAATTGAACAACTAGTCTATCCAAGTACACACAGAAAACCAATCGTCATACAGGCGTTACACATTTTCAAATGTGTATTTCAATTTTTAAAAAAGGACAGTGAAAAAAAGAAAGCCAGTTGGTAATTGTCGCAGGTTGAGTCCCCTGGGAAGTGGACCCCACGATGGAGATTAGCACTCTGGACTCTTCAGAGATTACTCATGGGATCCACAGCTGGGAAAGGGGGTGCGGGGCACCAGGGTTTGGGAAGGAGAAGGGTAACGGGGGCCAATGGTCGTGGGAGATCAGAACACGGGCTGGCCTGTCGGAGCTGTGTGGAGCACAGCTGGCTTTTACCCATCCCACATCAGCGGAGTTTAGGAGGCAGGGCCCCTGGAAGGACGACGTCCCCAGGGTGAGGCCGCTCTTGGGCTGAGGCCTCTCCGTGGGGTGCTGACAGCCAGGGTCATGGGCAGCAGAGCTCAGGGAGCTGGAGTGATGAGTCCGTCAGTCCTGATGGCCGGCACCTGGACCACACGTCACGGGGGGTGTGTCTACAGTCGTGTTCGGATTCCTAACACGTTCAACTTTTGTGTCGTCCGCATGTTAGAATATCCGCGATTTTAAACAAATACAAGAAGGGCGTAAGCACCACACGATGGGGCCATAAAGGAAACTGACCTGTCCCCCTTACCACGCGATGCAAGCAGTGGCCCTTCTCCAAAGGCCAAAAGAGCTCACGTCTCCTAGAAGAACGCTGGCTGGGGTCCCAGAGACTCCCGTGCGTCACTGATGCATCTCAGCCGGTCTGCTCGGGGTCGTGTGTGGAGAAGAAATGCCCTTCTTTCTGCCAGGGATGTCCCCTGGGGCCACAGACCGCCTGTGGGAGGATCTTGCCTCTTGGTACTCGGGAGGGACCGTGGTCAGCATGGCCACGGATCTGGAGAATAAGAATGGAACACTCGTGAAGATAATTTGGGGGACGGGGGCTTCTCTTTCCTTAGCTCTCCACCCACCGCACAAAAACGAAGAGGCTTGGATCGGTCCCTTTCACTGGGAGAAGGGGCTTCATCCATTCAGGCTGGTGACAATACGGGCTCTCTCACCTGTCCCAGACAGCGCATGACCCCCTTAGAAGGCCGCTTCCTGTACAGTCATTGGTCAGGAGTAACTCTTTCTTCCCCTGTAACGTTTCTTTGGAAGCTTATCATGGAAGACACAGGCTGGCTCAGACACCTGCCAGACGGGAGTTTGGCCACCAGCGGGGAATTCTGAACAACTCAAGACTGCGGATGATGAATGAACGGCAAGATGATCGTTAAATTAAAAAATATAGGGGCGCCTGGGTGGCTCAGTCGGTTAAGCGTCCGACTTCGGCTCAGGTCACGATCTCGCACTCCGTGGGTTCGAGCCCAGCGTCGGGCTCTGTGCTGACAGCTCAGCCTGGAGCCTGTTTCAGATTCTGTGTCTCCCTCTCTCTCTCTGACCCTCCCCCGTTCATGCTTTGTCTCTCCCTGTCTCAAAAATAAATAAATGTTAAAAAAAATTAAAAAAAAAAAAATATATATATAGAAGCACTAGCAAAATGGCCGCAAAATATTTTGTGTAAGCACAGACGCCAAGGCATGGTCTTTGCAGAATTCTTCTTCTTCAGGAATTTATCTTCTTTGTCCTTTATGAAGCATGATGGGCAACTATGTCATGACTCTTCCAGAAACAACTTCACAGACACACCCAGAATAGTGTTTAATCAGATACCTGGGGCTTCCCTGGGCTTTACTGATACAAATGGAAGTTAAATAATCATAATGTAAACTTTTGGTAAAAGGTACTTTAAAACGTAGTATGTTACGAACTAGGTTTAGGAGTATCAGATGAAAACACAAAGTAACAACGTGTTGGGTGTTCTGTGCCACCGCCCCTCCCCCGCCCCCCTCTATTTCTACCCTCATCGCCATGTTTGGAGCCCCCTCAGGAGAGTGATCTCTATGAACAACAACCCACCCCCCCTCACCGGGTCCCTTTGTCCATGGCTTCTCGCGGGATTTGGCCCATGAAGGCACCAGAGGAAGCTGGGGACAAAGTGGTTGGGGGTTTTTTATGTTCCTCCAGGCCATGGGTTGGCAATGGCTGTATTCCTGTGCTAATGGCCACTGTCCCCCAGTCCTCTGCTATCCTGGTCACAAGACTCTGTGGGTTCTGGTGTCCTCTCTACCTGCTGCCTCCTCATTCTAGGGGAGTCGTGGCTGTCCCACGGTGGCTGCTCCTGGATGTCGTTTTGACATCCATAGCTGGCTTCTCACATCTTGGTGAGTAGTGTCCTTGATATGCCCCGATTCGAGAGACCCCCGAAAACAAACCACCAGAGTCCAGAGTCAAAGCCAAGCGGCAAGGGTCGTTTATTGCAGGTTCGAACCCGGTCCTCTGCGCACTCATTGCCAGTGACGCTAAGAGGCCCCGAGCGAGGATCTTACAGCTTCTTTTATAGACAGGCACAAACAAGTTAGGGATTTTTTGAGGTTACAGAGCTGTTATTGGTTGACATTTAAATTTGAATGCTCAGCAGAACTTGATTGGTTCCCGCCTTTTTTTCAAACCACTCAGCAGAACTTGATTGGTTCCCGCCTTTAGGTCAGACCACAACTGGGCATGCCCTGGCTGGTTCCGGAACGGCGAGGGGTGGGGGGGAGGTCTTTTCTTTGCAGTTGTGAGTACACCTGGTAATTTTTCTTAGTCTCTCATTCCCCCCTCTCTTTGGTGCCTTAAGAGCCAATCTTGGATCTGATGTGTGTGACTCAAATGTTTCGGTAATGACGGGTTGGTATTGGGTCCTAAGGACCATCAGTTGAATCGTGTTAACTCGGTCTTTGATAAAGGCAACTAGTTTATTGATAATATAAGGCCCAAAGGTGAGGAGGAGAAGGAGGAGTATAAGGGGCCCAGCTAGAGCAGAAAGCAGGGTGGCTAGCCATGGGGACTGATTGAACCAAGACTCAAACCAGCCTTGTTGTTGTTCTCGTTCACGCTTCCGTTTGGCCAGGCCTTCTCTAACTTTAGCCGTGGACTCTCGGACTACGCCGGTGTGGTCAGCATAAAAACAACATTCTTCTCTTAAGGCTGCACATAAACCTCCCTGTTGGAGGAAGACTAGATCTAGCCCCCTTCGGTTCTGTTGGACCACTTCAGAAAGGGAGGTCAGAGATTTTTCGAGGTGTGAGATTGAGTCCTCAAGTCTGGCTATATCCTCATCAATGGCTGCCCTTAGGCTATTGAACCCTCGCTGCTGGATGGCTAGTGATGAGATCCCTGTTCCTGCCCCTATGGTACCGAGGCCAAATAAGGTGGCCAAGGTTATGGTCGTAAAGGGTTCCCATTTTGTTCTTATTGACTCTCTTGCTTCCGTCCCTTCTGCCCACAGATCATATACAACATTTTCTCGGTGGTAAATAACCTTTGGAAATATTAATACCATGATACAATATTTGGGTGACGAATTAAGAACATCTCTGCTAACACATGGGGTGAGCCCTGTCTTAGAACAAATCCACCAACTGTCAAGAGCTGGAACTATCCATTTAGATTCATCCATAGAGTAATTAGTCGGGGCACAGAGCTGGATATGGCTAGAGGGGACCTTTCCTGTACAAGTCCCATTGCCAGTGACCGCTTGTAGCGTGAGGCGGGGGCCCTTTCGATTCCACTTGCAAGCTGCTGGCGACTCTTCCGATTGTGAAAAAGGGGCAGCTAGACCTATGGCTTCGTAGAAGGGGGGTTGTATATCATAACATAGCCAGCAGGCCCTTGTTGCCTCAGGGTCCGATCGGTTTAAGGCCTCATACGCTGCTGTTAGCAATTTCCATCGGGAGTCTATGCCTTCTGGGTTCTGATTTTCTTGGACAGCTTGTGCTTTTACTCCTGGGATAAGGACGGGTGTCCTGTTGGAGGGAGTAGTGGGGATCTGCCTGGGGATAGGCTCGTCTCTCTCTCTTTTTTTTTTTTTTTTCTTTTTCCTAATACCTGATTTGGCCCCACCGGTTGTACAAGAAGAGAGACTTTTAATTTTATTTGAATGGCAGTCCCAAAGAGGGGATATTGATATAAGTAGAGTCCCCAAGTGAGTCCTGAGACCCACCGCCTGTCCTTTTCCCCCTCCTCTGTAAATCTTACACGAATAAGGTTACAGTTTTCATCATACCAAGCAAGTGCTTGCTCACTTATAAATGCACAGGGCTCAAAATCTACATCATTTTTCTCTTTCCCGTTGTTCAAATCCACACCAAGAGGACCAACTGATTCTGTCCTTAAGACATCTTTTTATCTGCTCACGTCTTTCCTTTCTCCCTGGAGCCTTTGCTCCGGACTTCGATCTGGCCACAGCCAGGGTGGTAAGTTCATTGTGTCCACCAGAAAGATACGTTCAAGTCCTAAGCCTGACATACTTGTGAATGGAACCTCATCGGGAAACAGGGTCTTTGTAGATGCAATGAGGTTAAAATGAGGTCACACTGGCTTAAGGTGGGTCCTAATCCGATGACTGGTATGTTTATAAGAATAGGGAAATTTGGACACGGAGACGCACAAGGAGAAGGCCATGTGACAATGAAGGTACAGGCTGGAGTCATGTGCATTAACTGTCGTGCCTTGCTTTCAGCGACAGGTCAGTGCTGAGCAGCGAACTCGGTCATGGGAGGGGCACAAGAATCCGGAGAGGGATTGTGAGATGGGAAAGCGAGGATGGTCATTTAAGCCACTGGATACTTGAGGAATCTTGGGGCGCTCCCAGAACCTCCCCCAGACATGGAGTCAGGGACTCAAAGCGCAGAGAGGCTGCTGCTGCCGTCTGGCTGGCATACTCACAGTCTCACTGAGTCCTCTCTGCTGGGGTCACTCCCTGCACTCCCTGGGAGGAAGCTGAGGCTCTGGGGGCGGGGGAGGGGGTGGCGGGAAGTTGCTGAGCGGGGCAAGTCCAGCCGCGGGATCTGAACCCCAAACCTTCTGCTCTCTAGCACACGCCTGCACCTCCACGGCAGCACGGCGGCTCGTTTATTTGTCCCAGACCTACCTTGCTGTTGACTTATCGGGATTTCTCTCTTTTCCCCTCTGCACCTGCTCACTGCTCATCCTATGAGGTCCAGTTTAAACCCAGTTTTAGCTGTTATTGTTTTTCCCCAAGCACATCAGCCGAAACCGATCTGAAGTACCTGTCTTTTTTTTTTTAATTTTTTTTTAATGTTTATTTATTTTTGAGACAGAGAGAGACACAGTACGAGCAGGGAAGGGGCAGAGAGAGAGGGAGACACAGAACGTGAAGCAGGCTCCAGGCTCTGAGCCGTCAGCACAGAGCCCGACGCGGGGCTCGAACTCACGAACTGTGAGATCATGACCTGAGCCGAAGTCGGACGCTTAACCGACTGAGCCACCCAGGCGCCCCTGAAGTACCTGTCTTGAACGAAACCAACGCCATACATATAATTCTATTTGGCACCACTGAGGGCTTCCTGAATTATCTCTTCAATTGTTGCCTTGGTTTCCCTTGCATCGTTTCTTGGTAGTTGTTGTTGTTGTCGTTGTTGTTTCCAGGATTGTTGTTAGCTCCCTGGGCACCGTTCATCATTTATCCTCCTTTGTATGTGTAGCAGGTCCCAGAACAGTGCCTTGCCCAGAGACGCTCAGTAAACTCAGCTGTCTTGGTGCTCAATACAATCATCTGCCCTGGATTTGTTAACTCCAGGACCTTCCTTACGCATCCCTGCCTAGTTCCCTTCCCTTGGACGGGAGGAGTTTGACCTGGCAACTTCGGGTTTTCTCCAGTCTTATTAGACATCCCTCCCATCCAGTATGCTCTTGTTAAAGCCTTTCCCCCCCATGCAGGTTCACAAAAACCCCAAGCTCTGCAGTTAAGAGGTACGGGCAACTGAATTTTTTAAACCAGCAGAAAAAATTTTCAGTTTAATTTTTAAAAGCACGATTATATATATATCGAGAGGCTGAGGGAATGTGATGGTTTAGGCAATGAGAACATTCCCTCGCTGGGGTAGCGTTACCCTTTACTGAACCGCACTGACATCCCACGACCAACCGTGCTCTCCAGAGAGAAGCGTGCAGACGGGGACAGAAGACAGTTCTCCATTTCGGCTGTGGGGAGCAACCCCCAGTAGTGCCCACATATATTACAGCCAGGGAGATGTGAAGGAAGAAAATGATTTTGTTCTTAAAGAGGGATCAGGGGCTCCTGAATGGCTCAGTCGGTTAAGCGTCAGACTTCGGCTCAGGTCACGATCTCACAGTTCGTGGGTTCGAGCCCCACGCTGGGCTCTGTGCTGACAGCTCGGAGCCTGGAGCGCGCTTCGGATTCTGTGTCTCCCTCTCTCTCTGCCCTTCCCCCACTCACGTTCTGTCTCTCTCTCAAAAAGAAAAACATAGAAAAATTTTTTTAAATAAACTAAAATAAAGAGGGATCAATGAAGTGACCATCATGCATAACTCCAGGTGTAATTACATAAAAAAACAAGCAGCGTGAGATACTTCACGTATTTTGATGGTGGACCAGTATTATTTTATGCTCATTTTCCTGAGACGAATTCCTACTTCTTCTCCTAAGAAGTAAATAGAAACACTCATCACATGCACTTTGAGCACAAGATTTCAAACTCTGTGTCTTTGTGTCCGAGGCAAATGCTGTCAGTATCACTATTTCAGAACTGTTGTGACCCGGATGGTTGTGATTATTTATTTGCAGGTGCCATAAAAGGGAGCGACAAAGGAGTATCTGGAGATGTGAAAATGTGTCTCTAGCTTTAATTACGTCTTGTATCTAGAATTCACGGTAATGTCTCTCACCTGTGTTCAACCTGAGGCCAGTGGTGTTAGCCCCATGCAGATTTTGTCCCACCCCAACCTTCCAGGGGACATTTGGCAGTGTGTGGGGACATTTTCGATTGTCACAGCTAGGGAGGGTCCTACTGACCTCTAGGGGTGAAGGCCAGGAGCGCTGCTCAACCCCTTGCCACACGCAGGCAGGCCGGTCCCCCACTCCCAAAAGTCATCTGGCCCCAAATGTCACAGGTGCTGAGACTGAGAAACCCCTCTGGCTCTGAAAAAAAAGCAGTTCTATTCCTCCTTTACGATAACCCACAGCTCACCATTGAGCGTCACGGAGTCCGAGATGGCCAAAGTGTCATGACCAGAGGGTTCATCTCAGAAGAATTTCACCTTCCTGCTAGTGCCCGACAGGGGCATGGTGTCCAGGGAAGTGTGGTTTGTCCCTGCCACACTCCCTGGGAGATCAGCTGACATTTCATGCTTCAATGTCCTTCCTCTTGTTAGCTCCCTCTCGGTCGGTTTCCCTGGTATTTTGTAGCGACTCTGATTAATCCTTGACTGAGGACGCTCAGAGGCCGGCCCGATTTTACTCTGAAGGACACTACCACCTGGAAGCTTCGGAAAAGGAAAAATGGGGAAGAAAGGGGAAAACAAATAAAAAAGCTGTTTTCGTTCGACACATTTCCAAAGCTTGATGGGGCTCAAATAAGAGTATCATTAATTATCTCAATAGCTGAAAAGATAATGCCAATACGAAAAACACAGCTATCAAATGTTATGGCAGCTGGGAACCCTAGCGGCTGGCGACTGAAAATGGTTTTTCAGGATAATTGTACTGTACTTGAGCATAATAAGCTGGAGGGATGCTAGCTGCTTCCCCTCTGGCCCCACGCTCTGCTAGGAAGGAGCCCCAGAGTCTCCAACACCGCACGGTACTAAGAAAGATACATCCAACACCATGCTCATTATTTGGCAATGTTTCATTGCTACGTTATTGGACATTATTATTTAGAGACTGTCTGTTGCTTCATTAAGCCTCTCACTTTCTGGGTGGGGAAACCGAGCCACGGGGAAGACTAAAGAAGGACAAAATCGGATGGCACCTGTTTTGGGGGCTCCTGGACCAGCACCCTGCTTAGGAAAAGCAACCCTTCATTCACAGCACACAGAAGGAACACGGCCCAGACATCTCGGTGATAAGCTCCGTCTCCTAACAGTGTGAGGTTAATGAACCCCCTCATTTTTGGCAGGATGAGTAAGTGGAAAGGAGAAAAATCCATCTGAGAGAGCCCAGTTCGGAGGCTTTAATTGCTTCTGTGACAGTTGAGAAGAAAGCCCCCTCCTTTCAAAACAGAAGGATGCAGCTCTGTATCCCCAAAGCTGGCAGCCGTGCCTCAATTATAGAAATAAGAAGAAAATTAAAATTTGATGGATTAAAGAAGGGGGTGAACCAGTACTTAGTTCCCAACTAGAAATTACCATTTTTGCTCTTTTGAATTGATAATTACCCACACCAGGGCGTATTCACTTACGTAATGAGGTCCTTCTCTGTAATTAAAAATTGAGATGCTTTACATTTTTTGCCTTCCCTAAAAAAAAAAAAAAATCTTTCAAGTGTTTGAGTCCCTGATCTGGGAAAGCTTTAATTACATCATGAAAAGAACTGGAGAGGAATGTGTTTCTTCATCTCCTGTAAACTTCATCAACACCGAGAACTCATGAGAACTCACGGCAGCTTGGGTGGAAAGCATTCCTGAAGGGCCACGCGCATAAGCTCACTTCCAATCATTTTGCCCGCTTTGCTTCATTTCAGAACCCTGTCACATCGCCCCCAAACTTCCCATATTGTCTTCATATGTCCATGGAAATTGTCACACACATCAAGCCAGCTTTGTTGGCACTTTGATCCCACAAATGTGCGGACCTTGTTTATGTTGAAATAAGGCACTGTATCATCAGGGTGCTCGGGGGAAACAGAACCAGTGAGAGATCGCTAGCCAGATGGCTGGATAAATAGATATAGATTTTTGAAATTTTACTTAAAAAAATTTTTTTAAGAGGTGCCTGGGTGGCTCAGTCGGTTAAGTGTCTGACTTTGGCTCAGGTCATGATCTTGTGGTTCATGAGTGTTGAGCCCTACATCGGGCTCTGTGCTGATGGCTCAGAGCCTGGAGCCTGCTTTGGATTCTGTATCTCCCTCTCTCTCTCTGCACCTCCCTCGCTCATGCTCTGTCTGTCTGTCTCAAAAATAAATGAAAACATTTTAAAAATTAAAAAAAAATTTGTTTTAAACATTTATTTTAAGGAATTGGTTCGTGCAATGTGGGGGCTAGCCAAGTCCAAAGTCTGCAGGCCAGCTTGGCAGACTGGAAACTCAAGCTGGAGTTAACACTGCAGTCTTACGGTAGAAATTCTCCTCCTTCAAGAAGCCTCAGTTTTTGCTCCTAAGGCCCTCAACTGGGTGAGGTCCATCCGTATTATGGAGGATAATTTCCTTTACTTTAATTAAAGTCAAGCAATTGTGGATGTAGGAACATCTAAAAAATACCTTCATAGCCACACTTAGAATAGTAGTTGATTAAATAACTATGTACTATAGCTTTGTCAAGTTGACTCATAAGACTAACCATCACAGGCGTCAAGCTCGAATGTTTGTTAGAACAGTTGACAATGGAGTGACACCATTTAGCTGGATGACACCCAGAAGACTCAAAGGCCTGAGCTTCCCTATCAGTTCCATTCCCATCTTGACTTTCCTCCTGTGATGAGGGTCTGGCCCACTTATTCCATTTTTGATCTGCTCTTTCTTCTACTTCTCCTTCTGGATCAGGAGTAAAGTGGCAAGAATATTGAATGAGGGAATAGACTTCACCAATCTTTGAATGCCTTCAGGGCCCCAAGTCTATGTCCCATAATTTTTCACTTGACTTGCATTTTTATGGTTTTGTGTATGTGGTGTAACTTCCCTGTCTACTTGGATATAGGTTCCCATAAGGTAGAGAATATTTGTCTTTTTTTTTTTTTTTTTTTTTGATATGTAAAGTTCACAATCATGGTTCAGGCTGATACTCAGCAAATACATTCACAACTTTAGGGGTGTACAGAATGGAGAAACTGACAAAAATCATTCATTCACTCTCCAACGATCCAAAATCAGTCATTCTAAATGAGTAACTCATCCATTTATCTATTTTTAGTCCATCATCCATCTGTCCACCATTCATCATCCATCTAGACACATCTATCTATCCATTCATCCATCATCAGTCCATCTATCCATCTATTCATCATCATCATCCGTCCATCTATCCATCCTTGCTTCCATCCATCCATTATCCACCCACTTATTCTTTTGAGAGGCAGATGACCTAAACTGAGAGACCCAGAGGTCCAATTACTTATGGAGGAGGAGACAATGTTTTATTGGTAAGGTCAGACCTCTCTCTTAATTTTTAGTCCTTTTCTTCTTTGCATTTTATCTCCTTAAGTGCTTTAGAGGAGGAATTCCTGTAATTCTTTGCGTTCAATACAGTTGTTAAAATGTTCAACTCAAATAAAAATACACGGTTCCTGAAACTGTGTTTCTCTTTCTTCACTTCCAACATCGATGTCATTTTGGTTTTCCTGCTACTAAATTCGAGCTGAGATCACGAAGACGAGACCGTAGCTCAAAAGGGCTGGACATTTGCAGCCACAGTTTGTGAGATAATTGGGACAATCACCCACACAATCCAGTCACAATGGGAGGAAACTTTCCTTAAATTACCACACAATTTTAGAAGGTCTGGTTTCATTTGTTTAACTAAATTAACCAGTAATACCTTATGTTTCCAACTTTGCTTTGTCAGTTGAGATCTGGCTTACTATCCCTCAAGGAAAAGTGGAGAATTTAGGCACATTGTATTTTGAAACCACAAACATATCAGTGTGTTTGCCTTCGAAAGGAGAAAGTTTAAGTGGAAGGGCTTTGTGTATTGATTATTTAATTTGTACATACATCAACCCCACCGCTGCCTTCAGAAAATATCTTTGGGACGGAATCAGTAGAGAGCACAGAAGAAAGGGGGTAAGGAGGAGAGGGATTAGGTGGATAAACCCAGGCCGTACCTAGTAAACATGGGCTGGGGCCTAACTATAGCAGAATCCACTGCAGCCTAAAAATAATGCTTTTCTGCGGAGGCCTCTGAACAAAGATATAAGCAGAGGGATTAGGCAGTACTCGACTTATAGTGCTCTTGGTGAATTCAACCTTTTAAGATCTTCAGTGTTTAGCTGAAACTCTCAACTTCTTTCACAAAGTAGATAAAGTGGTCTGCTCTTTTTGTTACGGAAACTGGTCTGGATCACCCGGCAGAAGAACCAAGCAGCACTCGGAGATCTTGGAAGGAAGGAGGTTAATTTTACACCGGTGGGCTCAGAGGAGATCATTCTCCAGAGATCTGAGCCCGACTGCAGGTGGGAAGGGTAATGTATAGCATCATCTTCTGCATTCGTGGCGGCTTTCACACACGTGGCAAACAGGGCAGGGAGAACCCAGAAGAGGAGTCTCTAAGCTGGGAACCAACTAGAGCTTGTTTTAGTCCTGTTGGCCGTCTTATGGTGCAGAACTTAACTTATTTTCCCAACAGTACTAATTTGGCACCTGAAGCAAGCAGGGTGGGAACAAGAATCTGGAAGGGAAGTCTTCAGGCAGGGGCTGAAATTCCCTTATCAGTCTTGTTGGCCATGATAGAACAGATTTTTCCCTAACATTTTGTTTTCTTGTCCTACGATCAAGTGAAGTCTATCGGTTTTATACAGTTAACCTAGTCTACAAAAATTCATAAAACTTTATTTTTGAAATAAATAAAATAAAAAAAAATAATTGAAATTATTATTATAATTTCAACTGTCTTCCCCATCACTATATTCATTGATTCTGCCTAGATGTGGCTTACAAAGTCCACACAACTTATAAAAGTAAATTCATTACTAGATATCCGTCAACATCAGGAGAGAACGTAAACCAACTTATCCCCTGTCCTTTGATTCTGAAATTGCATGACACATTTTTTAGTTTCTTTCTTTCTTCTTCTTTTTTTTTTTATTATCTCTTTCTTTTACCACAATGTAGTCTTGAGGAGGGCAGGGACTCCTTGGTATTATTATTATTATTTTAAATTTCATATTTGAGAGACAGAGCACGAGAGGGGGAGGGAAAGAGAGAGGGAGACACAGAATCCGAAGCAGGCTGTAGGCTCTGAGCTGTCAGCACAGGGCCCGACACGGGGCTCGAACTCACCAACCGTGAGATCATGGCCTGAGCCGAAGTCGGACACTTAACCGACTGAGCCACCGGGCGCCCTACCTTGGTATTATTTACCAGTGAGCCACCATTGTCCTGATAGTACTCCATAAAGACTTCTGGTATGAATGTTGAATAAATGAATTTGGAAAATGAGTGTTTACATTGTCAGAATGAATATATGTTCATGGTTTCATCTAGTACCTACTCGCATTTACTGTTTATCTTGTTACCAGTGACATTTCCAATGTAATCCATGCTCTGGTGAAACCATCACTGGCTGAATGTATAATTTCCATCAAACTGTACTTGAATATCAACCAAAATAGAACGAATCCTTGTTGGAAATACTTGTTGACCTTGAGCTTGTTTCATGTTTGCAAGATGAAGTTCTTTCAGTAGAAAACATTTTACGGGGCACAGAGCTGTCCTCTTATATTCTATATCATGAACAAGAGACAAGAGACAACATCAGATTAATGAAAAGAGACAAATACAAATAAAGAAGACAAAAGAACTGAAAGCTGTTTTTCTGAAAAGCTTAAAAAAGAGACAAGCTCTGTGGCCCTTGGGGTGTTGGTTGAGCATCCGACTTAGGCTCTGGGCATGACCTCATGGCTTGTGGGTTCAAGCCCCGCGTCGGGCTCTGTGCTGACAGGTCAGAGCCTGGAACCTGCTTCAGATTCTGTGTCTCCCTCTCTCTCTGTCCCTCCCCTGATCACGCTCTGTCTCTTTGTCTCTCAAAAATGAATAAATATTTAAAAATTTATATAAAAAAAGTGAGACAAACTCCGAGTGAGATTATCCTAGAAAAGAAAATAGAGACGACATAAAGAAACAATATTAACAATGAAAAAGAATATACAAGCATGGAATATAGTCAATATTAAAAAAATTTTAATGTTTTTTTTTGAGAGAGAGAGACAGAGTGTGAGAGGGGGAGGGGCAGAGAGGGTTGGAGACACAGAATCCCAAGCAGGCTCCAGGCTCTGAACTGTCAGCACAGAGCCCACCTCAGGGCTTGAACCCACAAACCGTGAGATCATGACCTGAGCCAAAGTCAGACAATCAATGGACAGAGCCACCCAGGTACCCCTGTATAGTCAATTTTAACATCACTAGGGAACACGATGCCAATAAATGTGACTCTTAGATAATTTTCTAGCAGTTATAATTTGCCAAAATTGACTTAGGAAGAAGAAGATCTGAATAAACCACTAATTGGTAAAATTTTATATACAAACGTATTCTAAGCCTAAAAAAAATGGAAAGTCCTCAACTCATTCTGTGGGGTATAACATAGTAATAACATAGATATTATAGCTTCACAGATGCAAAAAAAAAAACAAACCCACAACAGATTAGTATCTCCTTATAAACATATGTGAAAAATCCTAAATAAACCATTAGCGCACTGAATATTAAAAAATCAGTTGTGACCGGGAATGAGGTTTGCCTTGACACCCAAAAAATCTGTTAGTGCAACTCACTATATTAAAAAAGTCGTGTAGAAACACCATATTACCACTTCGACAAATGCTGAAAAGACAATAAAATTCAATATTATTCCTCATAAAAACTAGAAGTAAACTAAAAACAGATGATGGCTTTCTCATCCAATACAGGGTATCTCCCAAAACCAAAAATACAGACAAACGTAAAATAAGCAAACACATAAAAAAAAGTGCTGTGACACTCTCACCCCTCGCCTGCAGATGAAGAAACAAAGGGTCTTTGGCCACTGACAGATCCGGCGAGGAACGTCTCCTTTGGAAGGACTTTGAACTTCAAGGACGGATGTTCCGGATAAGTTTGAACAATCCAACACCAGCTTTAAGAGAAATGGTGCCTTTGTCAAGACCGTCTCAGATTACTGAGTAGGAATCTGGTTACAAGAGAGTTGCTGTTTTTTTAAGGATAAAATAATGATTCTCATAGAATTAAAATGAACATGTGTTAAAGATTTAACTTATTAACTAAGGAGGGAACCACTAAAATGCCACCATCAGTTCAAACAAGAATTCAACACACACACACACACACACACACACATGCACACACGCGCGTGTGCGAGGGAAATCAGAGACCCTGACATGAATTTACAAATAAATGCAAAATGGGTTAACATTTCCAGAGCAAAGACTAACTGCATTTCCATTGGACACAATTCATTTGAGTTTTATGGGCGAAATCAACTGCATTACCGACACCGTCTGTCACTTAAGGAGCCTTAAGGGAGCCCAAGGACAGTGAAAGGTGGGGACAGCCCAAAGGGGCGCATCGGCCAGGATGCTCAGCCAACCTTCCAACTATTTCAAAGTCTCTCACAGTTGGTCTGGACTGTCCAAACTCTAGTTTGATGCTGATCACCTTTAAATACGTGCTTGGGAATAACCTTTATTCTTTGGTGTTTCTGATGGCCTAGCTTACTAAAGCGTTTTAATTTTCTTAGTTTTATTTCAAATAAGAAACCGGCGGCTCAAATATGCCAATGTCAGTGAGATGCGTCTTTGGGAGGCCAGGCCACGCCCCTGGAAACCCTCCAGTTTCTCTCAATGGCTAGCAAAATTCGTGCAAGGAGATGTGACACAGCCTCAGAGAAAGAAACCATCTTCCCCCGCCCCGCCCCCTGCCATTGACATACATTTTCAAACATTTAAACAAAATATGTTATTTTTTAAAGTAAATCTTGACAGCCTTTCTCTCAGCCCCTCTCACTCCCAGATCCTGTCCTCATCATGTCCTCAAATGCCCACATGGGGAGCAGTCCCTGTGGATTACGTATCCGGGAGGTACCCACCCCCAACCCCCGTTTTGTGAAATGCAATCATTCCTTGACCATCACGCAACATCATCAGTTGCCTAATGTTTTCCAGGCAGTAGTGTTTGAGGTTAGAGTCCTGAGGTTACAGGATGTGGGGCTTGGCAAGAGGGAGGTTGGGAAACGCAGCCAGGCACCCCACCTAGGAAGAAAGCACCAGAGACCCAACAGCGTTATCCAAGGAAATGAGGACCTGGGGATTAGGGGCATCTCGCAACAAGGGAACGGGGACCCTAAAAAGAGATGGTGAGGCACAGAGGACAAAGTTGCTCTCTGCCTCTGTTCCCTGCCTCATTAATGGTAACCAGAGTGATCCAGCTGGCTATTTCCCATGCCAAAGACAGAGAGAAAGGTTTTGGGGGCTGGAATCACCTGTGTTGTTCGTTTAACACAAGACATTAGTTCTCTGGACCCCTGACCTTGTAAAGAACAGGAAGTCCTCGCTCTGCCAGCCCCACATCCTCCAACAGGCTGCAGGCATCAAAGAATTAGTCTCTTGTAATAAAATCAGCCCTTTCAACCATTGAGAAGACTTACGATAGGGATCACTACCCAGATTAATTTGCTACCAAATAAAGAATCAGATGCCAAGATAAACAAGAGAGAACAGCCAGCTGGGTAGGGTTTGAAAAAAAATTGCAAGCTTTTCGTTTTCCTTTGTTCTGGTATTTTCAATTGAATTAGGATGCTTCATCTTTTCTAAGCCGGTAGCCGCTAAATTTTTAATGATTTAAATTTGTTCATTATGATTCCAGCAGAAGGAGGTTCTCCGCAAAGCCGGCCTCCCGTCGGGGTGAAGGTAGTGAGCAATCCCCAAGGCAGCCTGCCAGGGCGGCTATCGGCCTGGGTGGTACCCTTCCTCCCCTGGACAGAAAATGAGGGTGTCTAGGACTGGTTACATAATTTGAGGGGCCCAACGCAAAATGAAAACGCAGGCACATTGTTCAAAAAGTGTAAGACTTTCGGGACAGCAGAGAATGAAATCAAGCACGGAGGCCGTTGAGCACAGGCCCTGTGCGAGCGCACAGGTCACGCGTCCGAGAAGCTGAGGTTGGTGGCGTCCGTGGGGGACGAGCAAATCCTTTCTCCATACTGATGTAGTCACTTGTCATGCCAGAGACTCGAGGTTTACAATTTGGAGACCGGATACGTCCTTTAGTCCAGAGAGCTGACTTTAATAAAAGTTGTGCGTCCAGAAGAAAACGGTCTATTTGCAGAGGCTTCACCTTGGGGTTTTTGGAATCTACAAGATGATCCGAATTACTTTCAAGCTATTTTATAGCTATCCCTGGGGATCCCTCTTTGAGAAGGTTTATTTTTTCTTGTGGTTTCCTTTAAACTCCATCTACCTCTATATATTTATGTTATAACAGAGATTATTTGGGCAATAACTTCCTGCATTACTGTGATATTTCAGGGCTCCGCTTGTGTTTGGCCCCCATTTGTTGGGTTTATGATCCTGTCAGCATAAAGCAATCAATGCTATGGACAGAGTTTAAGTTTTTTAATGTTTAGTTATTTTTGAGAGACAGAGAGTTCAGGGGAGGACAGAGAGAGAGGAGGGGACGGAAGATCTAAAGACAGGTTCCATGCTGACTGCAGACATCCTGATGGGGGACTCGAACTCACAAACTGAGATCATGACCTGAGCTAAAGTCGGATGCTCAACCCACTAAGCCACCCAGGTGCCCCCAGAGTTTAATTTCTAATGTTGTGTTTCTCAAACTGGGGTCTGTCCGCAGACGGGTTCTTGGATGCCCTATCTTTCGAGTCGGGGAAACAGAGCTCACTCTAGTTTCTACTCAAGCGGTAATAGGTTTTGAACCCTTAATGATTAAACAGGTCTATACGCTTTCTAATGACCAAATGCAAATCAAATGTTTAAGAGACTAGTTGAGGAAAAGGGAAAAATGACTGTCTTCATTCAGATAAGATTTGGGTTGCTGGTTAAAAAAAAAGTGCGGGTAACCAATTATTGAGGAAGAATAATGTTGCCAGCCACGATAAGTGTTTTGAGTGTCGATTGCGTGACACGACTTTTGACGTATCGTTTTCAGGTTTCTTAGCTGAAACCCAGTTGAGCCTCCTTGTTGCAGATTAGGAAACTGAAAGATGCCGTAACCACCCAGCTCCACAGAGGAAAGAGCAGAAGACAAACTCAAGCCCCCAGGTTCTGACGCTGAAGCCCGTGTGTCTCCCCCTCCAGGCCATTTCCTTACACGTTTGGGCTAGAAAATACTTGAGGCATGAAGGTCTGGGTCATTTTCATCTTTTTCAGGAGCATGAGTATCTGCAGAACTTGTCGGGGACACGACTATTTTAAAATGCAGGTTTTACTATTTTTCAAGTACGGTGAAGCCGACAGATCAGACGGCCGCCATCGAAATCACCGTGTGTCACTCACAGTTCCCAAGAGCAGAGGCCAGGCCACCCCGTGCGGGGCTATATGGGAAGCAGCGGGGATGCCCAGGAGGCAGAGAGACAGGGAAAGGACCTGGGCAAGAGGCCTTCATTGTGGTTTCCAGAGGAAGGAGCACATCAAGCAGAGTAAACAGGCAGAGGATGGGCTAGGTTGAATAACTCTGGTGGGCTCTGGGGGGGTAGGGGCTGTCTCTGGTCGTTTGATTCTTGACCCCAGGGGCATAAGAGCAGGGGGACAGTGGCCTGGAGTGTGAGAGCCCAGTAAAGTGGGTGGTTGGGGATGGGCTCCGTATTGATTGGCTTACGCACGGAAAGTATGCTTGCGGGTGAATCATTTACTATCGCCAGCAATCGGCCAGCCCTGTGAGGGACGGTGCCTCCAGGTTGGCAAGGCCCCAGGAGGAAAAGCGTCAGAATACAAAGAAACACCAATACAGTGACCTGGGAGATCCAGGCGGACAAGAGATCCCGGAGCTGCTTCCTGGTCTTGCAGAGCCACCTCTTGGGAGCAGTGTCCTCTCCTCTGTTAAGAGACGACCTTCAATTCTTCAAGCATGATCATCTAGAGATAATGCAAAAGTGTGTGTGCAGCTCGTAGAGACTTGGAGCTTGGAGGCCAGATACGTTCTTCGGTCCAATTTTGGACCCGTCATTCATCAGAGCTGCGACTGTATGTCTTGAGATGTTGTCCTGAGAACACGTGACACGGCAAACAGAAGCAGTTGTGACACTTAGTGACTGTAAGTAATCATGACTGTGCTTCTTGGTAAGGAGGCAGAGATGATCAGAAGTTTCAAAACAGTTTCAAATGGATATTACTTTTGATTTTCTTCTCTCACGTTGTTGGTTTCCTATTGTCAATACCCAGAATTAGTGTCAATGAGACAGACCTCCCTGCACCAGCCCCTTCTCCTTAGCCCTCCGGATGCGTCAACAAGGCAAGGGAGGGCAGTGTTTGCAGGATGGGGTGTCACCTCTCCCCTGCAGCACACGGCACAGACACGGTTCCTCGGGCCCCAGATCCGGGGTCTCACTCCACTGGTGCCCCACCCCGTCCACCGACTCTTGGGTAACTAGTCCCTGAGCTGGACTTCCAAGTGCCCTCTTATCCCAGCTGGGAATCTGAGCGTCCCGGCCTAAGGACTTAGGAGGAGGAGAGGAGTCCAGTGATCCAAGAAGGGGTGCTGAAGGCTAGCGCTGAGAAGCAGAGGACAAAGAGGGGAGGTGCAAGCAGTCTGGACAGATTTGCCACCCAGCTGCCAAGGTCTGGCCCAGCAGGACACCCAATAAACCGGGACCAGCCTTGGAAACGCTGAGACTCATGGAGTGAATCCTCACAGCCTTTTTGAGGCTCCGTCTTCCTTAATGTCCAGGTGACTTGGGCATGGAGGTGAACAGGTTTTCGTTCCCAGGACATGTCAGGCTTCATGAGGAAGGATGTCACTTCATTTCGGGATCTCACTTAGTCCTCAGATAGCCCAGCGAAGGCTTCCCAAAGCTCGGGTGCAAATGCTTCCCATCTCTTTCATTTTCTTTCCCGACTGAAAATGGAGTCACCCTTTGGGGGCCATCTTGTCTGAAAGTCCAATATCTCCCCCTTGAGGTTGTGTCCTCCTCAAATTGCCCAGGAACCTGAGGGGAGGGGGGTTGATGCGCCCAAATGAACCAAGCTTAATCAAACTCCACACACAGAGATGGGCTTGAACTGGGGCCAGCAGTTGCATACCTTGGGCTTACACATGGTCCCATCCCCCTGAAAGGCTCTGCGGGGCAGCCTCTGACCAGACCATTGTGCATCTTCCAGGGAGGATGGTGTCCCTCAGAGCTAAGCTCTGCTAATGGGACATCATGATTTGACCTTGCGGGTCTCAGCCTTTTGTGCTCAGCCCCCTGGGATAATAGGTCTCCCCCGGCCCCTCTTTCCTATGGTGGCACCTCAACTGTTCCTTGGGAGCCTAGGCCTTTGAGACCCAAAGGCTGAGTAGACTCCTTTGCCTGGAAAGAAGAGCTGGCTGCCGCCTACCCATAGGCACCTACATCCCCTCTTGAGTTTTTTCAGTGTCTCTGGCGAGGTGACATTGGTAGACATTCTGGTCTTGGTCTTTCTGGAATGAGAAAGAAAGAGAAAAACCAGAAAGAATATTTACTGCCCCCAAGGCATCATCTCACGCTTGCTTGTTGAATGGTGCTGCCATTTCCCACCCCGCCCCTCTGCCTTCTCTTCCCAGCACAGACATCTGTGAGTAGAACTTTAGACCCAAAATCAAACTCGCTTTGCTCCACATACACACCCCCACATCTCAGCTGCCCATTCTCTGGCACTTAAACCCACTTTTAAGTGGAGATAAGGTCATCCTTTCTAATCTGTTTCTTGATAATTACAGCTTTGTGATTGGCTGGTAGAAACAACATATTTCGCCCTCAATGCCTAGGTTGATTCTGCACTTCTTGTCAAGCCAGAACCTATGATGGTCTCCGTGAGGGGTTGGCAAACTACAGCCAGATCCAGGCAGCTGCTGGTTTTGCGTGCCTCACGAGTGTCCCTAAGAGACTTACTGGAACACATCCATGCTCATTCTTTCACGTGTTTTCTATGGCTTTCTTGCTACGAGAGCAGAGCTGAGAAGTTGTAACAGAGAATGTGTGGCCCGCAGAGTCTGAAATATTTACTAGCTGGCCCTTTACAGGAAACATTCGCTAACCCCTAGTCTGAACAGTGAGAGGATCCCTTGCCAGTACCCCACGTGCTACCGGGGTGACACTAAGCTAGTAACTTACTCTCTTTGCACCTCAGTTGCCACATCTGTAAACTGGGTATAGTCACACTGGCCTCAGGGATATTGGAGAAAAGGTAATCATACTTAGAAAGTGCTCAGCAGTATTTGCACCTAGAAAGTGCTGCATTCAGTAGTTATTGGCACGCAAAGAACGTGGCCATGGGGATCTTAAGGGAAAAAAAATGGTTGACTTTGGATAAACCTCTCGAACCTTCCAATTCTCGGAATTCCTGGTTACATCATCTCTACGTGGAGTCGGTACCCTGAGGCTTTTCCTGTCCAGCGCATGTCCCTGTGCATTTCTTGCATGTATAGGTGATGAAACAGTACCTTTAACCTTGAGCAAGATGGCTATGTTTCTGAGCATCTGAGTTGGTGGCCAGTATGACACCAGCACAATGGTTGACGCCTGCTTCAGTCATGTCACAAAATGTGGCATGTGGCAGGGAGACAAGAAGAATCATTTAGGAAGAAGCCAGGGAGCTTCTAAGATAAAAGAAGCAATTAAAATGCAATTTTCAGATGAGCCCAGATGCAGTCTGTCTCCTACTCCTTATTGTGGGCTAGATCTAGTCTTTCTAAATTGAGGAGGTCAGGCTTCAGCCCTCTTAAACAAAAGTGCTACAGCTTGGAAAAAATCATATGCCTTACCTAATTTTAAGCCATGTTTTGTGCTTCCTGTGTTTCCGTTTTTTAAAACAGTAAATAGCAGACCATTACTATTTATAAAAGCTTTTATTTGAAGCATCAACTATGAAAGAATTGGCAGGAAGGAAATGAAGCTCCCCTGTGCCCTGGCCATTGGACAAGCAATGCTGAAGAGCAGGGCACCTTCGCTCGCTCCTTACCCCTTCCCTCGAGGGTGGCACATGCTTCTCATGGCTTCACTGGGAGGCAGTGTGGTGTTATGGTCATGCCGCCTGGGAATCCAGGGGACCTGAGCTCTGATATTGGCTTTGTCATGTAACCTCGAACTCTTGACTCAACCCCTCTAGGTCCTATCTTTCTGTGGTGGTCCATTTTATTTGTCAGCTTGGAAGTCTTTTTTGGACGGGATTAACATTTCCATTGATGAACTTGGGTAAAGCAGACTGACCTCCTGAATGTGGGTGGGCCTCATCCAATCAGCTGAGGGCCTGAATAGAACAAGAAGACCAGCATTTCTGAGCAAGAGAAAATTCTACAGAACACTGCTTTTGGATTTTAACTGCATGATTGGCTCCCCAGTGTCTCCACACTACATCTTTGGACTTGTCAGCCTCCATAACTGTGTGAGGCAATTCCTTATAATAAATCCTCTCTCCTTCCTTCCTTCCTTCCTTCCTTCCTTCCTTCCACCCTCCCTCACTTCCTCTCTTCCTCCCTCTCTCCCTCCATTTCTCTCTTTCTAGCTTTCTGCCTTTCTTTCTTTCTCTGAGAGAGTCAGAGAGACTGACAAATACAGTTCCATTCATAAAATAAGACTTTAATACAAAGCCTGTTAACTCTAAGATAAAAAGCTGCTATGGACTTATGGACCCTGGGTTGAGTCACTAACTGTTGCGTATAAAGATGCTTCTCCCCAGACAGATGACTTCACCTTGCTTCCTGACACAAGCAAAATGCCTTCTCATCATTTGTGTGACTGAGAGCATAGGTGCTGAAGCCAGACTCCACAGGTTCAAATCCAACCTCTGCCACTTGGTGGATTTTGACCATGGGAAAACTACTTAGCTACTCTGGGCCTCAGTTTCCTCATCTGTAAAGGGGACAGGGTAAAATACCTACCTCTTATGGTTATTGTGAGAATTAATGAGTTAATATATGTAAAATGCATAGCAGGGTATCTGGCACTTAGATGGCTATACTGCAGTGATGAATACATCGTTTATGCTTAGGAGTTGTTGGAACTTCTTAAGTAGTTAAGTAGAGCCTTAAGGAAGCAGGAAAAAAAAATTAAGATGTGCCTAGAGAGGGAGAAATAAAATACTTGGAGCTCAGAATTAATAACTTCCACAGTTATTAATATTCTTTATTTATATATGCTTATGTATATAATATTTAATTAATGTTATATAGTATGTGGGCAACTTCACTTTGCTTCTTTGTTCAAGGCAAAGGAGTTTTTTCAACAATGCTTTCTGCGGGGAAACATCTTCTCTGCCTTGTTTAGCAGAGATAACATGATACAGCTCCTCCAATTGTTATAGCCCTGAGCTATGAGATCATCAGTATCCATGTAAATAGACACCACTTAGCATCTTTGGCTCATATCAAAGAGCTTTTCTATGGAAGCAATTACACCCTTGGTGGCGGTGGTGAAGAGTTAAAAATGCAAATATACCATTATTTACTAGCTCTGGGAAGTCATGCCTCTTGCATTTTCATTCTGAACTTCTTGCTTAATGCCTTTCAAATCTCCCCTGCTAATTTTGGCTTCTCAGAAATAATTCTGCCAAGGCAGGAAATTCACAGCCAAATAAGTTTCATTGGCCTTTAGATCATTTTATTTCTTAACTTGTATTTTTCCATTGCTCTCTGTTCTTCATTGACTTCCCACTGCCCATCACTTCACACATATAGCAAGAAAGCACTGGTTTTGACACATGATATGTATTTGCTTGTCAAGGGTTGATCCATTAGGTTGGGTTGACTCCTGCCAGGTCAATGTGGGCCATGTCTTTCGATTTAAAGATGCGAAATATTGATGCTCTGTGCTATTGTAAATAACTTTTAAAATGCATGCACAGAGAAAATGTTTCTCAGGAACATTTAAAACGGATTTTCTTTATTTTCAACTGAATCCCTATTAAGAATTTGGGTATATATCAGGAAAGTGATCTGTGTCCTCTATAACTTTGCAATTGTGGAAGTTTCCCTTTGACGTCACCAGGGTCTTGTGATGGTGGCTAGTGAAGGGAGAGAATATCCTGAGAAAATCAGCTAACTGTGTGCCTCTTGAGAAGCTCAAGTTCTCTGAATAGAGGAGCAAGGCCATCCAATTATGCCTTCAACCACTTTTTTACAGAGTGCCTACCATTTGCTACGTACAAATCTAAGCAATGGGTACAGTAGTGAGCTAGCTGACCAAACTGTCTTGAAGAAAACATTCTAGTGAGGACATAGATAGTCCCAAAGAAATCTTATAAATAAATAATATAATTTCAGATAGTGACAGGTATTTGGAAGAAGAATAAACAGGGTAAAGGAGCAGAGAGGGGGTGGTTGAGGGGCTATTTTAGATGGGTAGTTTGGAAAGTCTTATCCGAGGAGGGAGTTTTTGAACAGACTTAAGTGAAATGGAAGAACAAGCCACAGGAAGTTATACGGTTAAAGGAATCTAGGCACAGGAAATACTAAATACACACTGGGTGTGGATTAACTTGGCATGTTCACTAAAAAGCAGTTAAGAGAGTTATAGCTGGAGCAAGGAGATGGTTGAGGTGGGCAAGGGTTAGGGTTTCAGGACTCTGTAGGACAAAGTAAGAGATTTGGATCTTGTACTTGAGATGAGAATCCTCTGGGTGTGAGGGAGTGGGATTCAGCCTATATTTTGGAGGACTATCCAGGCTGACTTTTTGCTGGATTGAATGCAGGATGTAAAGAGAAAAACACAGAGTCAAGGATGACTCCTAAATTTTTGTTCTTTGCAAGTGGGTAAATGTTGGTGTTACTAACTGAGAAGGTGGCGACCCCTGTCAGTGAGCATTCACACAGGGAAAATGAAATCGCTCTAGGTATTTTAAGCAGAAAGAGCTTCAATAGAGGCAATTGAGTGCTTACAAAAGCATTGGAGGAGCTGAGGAAACAAGTTAGGGGAGGGGCCCAGTGATATTCAGTTCTGCCACCACCACCGATACAGTGAATGTAGAGGTTTTTGCTTCCATCCAGAGATTAGGAAAGTACAGGAAATTGGTGGTGATGGCTCCAGCTGCCCCACAGCACTGAGAGGAGTTATCGCCAGGGGCCACCCAGAAGCTACTGCAAAAACTTATGTCTGCTAAAGCTTTCATATCTACTGTTGGTGCGTGGGGAAGAAAAACATATTCTAGTTCTCTTCCACCTTCAAAATTTCCCACCAGGGCTCTTTATTAGCAGAACACAGCTGCAACCAGAAACTGAAAGGCAGATGAGCCTGGCAGATAAAGTTCCCAGCCTTTCAGCTTTTTTGCTTGCCAAGAAGCAGCACAGGAAAGAGGGGGACAAATAGAACCTTGTAAGCTAAAGGGGACATAATGAAACATCTTCAGATTGTTTTGTCATGAGTTTGCCTGTGTACGCAGACACATCCAAGTTGGAGGTTTCAAGTAGGTGGTTGCGTATTCAAGTCTAGCATTTGGGGCAAAGGTTGAAGGTGGAAATTTAAATTGGGGAGCCGTCAACATATAGATGGTAATTAAAGGTATGCAACTAGAAAATGTTACCTAGCGAATAAGTGTAGATGGAGGTGAGTTCCAGGAACAAAGACCTACGTGTTCTTAGGAAAACTGGGATATTGGGGCCATTGAGAGTCACTTCTAGGATTAAGAGGATTGAAATTAGAACCTTATGGAGGCTCAAAGGGACAGCCTGAATCATGTAGTCAAGACTATGAGCGCTCAGATGTCAGGAAGAAGAGAGGGTACTCGCCAGTGAAACTAAAATGGCGAGGAAACCAGAGAGTGTGGTCCTCTGAACGTCAGGTGAAAGAGGAGGCCGTGATTATTGCATCCCATCCCAGGAAGGGTTTTAATGATCTACAGTAGGAGAATTCAACATTGGACTTGCTGAGACGGAAGTTGGAGGTATAGTTTCTAAAATCCCAAATGGAGTAATTTGGAGGGAGCACTTGCAGTGAGGAAACAAAGAGTGAACTCACGCAACTCCTCAGAGTAGTTGCGATGTAGCATAATGATAGCAGAGGTATAGACCAGCAACTGGAGATGATGTAGAGTCTAGGAAGGGTTTTTTTTTAAGAGAGGCGATTTTAAAGCCTGTTTGTGTGTTGTTGAGAAGGAGGCATGATTGTGGAAGTCGGTGTGACAGTGGAGCATTCAAGACTCAAATTAATTGGCAGGTCACGTCCAACCTGATAGGAATCTCTATTCCGATTCCAGATTATACCAGGCACAGATATTTTTAAAGGAAGACACAGACATTGTCCCCAAAGAAGGTACTAGATAGTTAAAATACACACATATGTCAACATTGAAGAGCAATTTCTAATAAAATGTAAACAAGGTCAATATTTTATTTTATAAATTATTGCTGTAAGTTCTGGAGGCAGTAAATAAATAATGAATTGTCAAATTATGACGGGGAAGACAGAGGAATACTTTATGAAGCCTCCTTTCTATCTGATCTTAAAGAAAGTCAAGAAATGAATTTGTGGAGAGTTGGCAGGGGAGTATTCTTTAGGGAAGGGGAAATATGGCTTAATAAAAACGGTGCAGAGCACGTAGTCAGCAAAGCATGTTGGAAATATCAAGAGAATTGGGATGGCTACAGCAGAGGGGCTTCAGTTGGGGGACCTGAGTGAGAATCTTGGCTTTCACCTAGTGGACCATAAAAATCCAATTAATGAGTGGTAGATACTCATAGAGTAGACACTCATAGAATGGGGTGTTCTAACGACATATTTTGCCCATATCAGGGGATCCATAAATCATCTGATCCAAAGCAATATTTTTGTTTCTTCAGACCTACCTTGGAGATCAAGGAAGTTCTTCTGGAATGATAAAGATGCCCATACCAAAATCTAAAGCACCGGCCCAGTATGATCCACTCAATTTGTGTCGTGGCAATTCCTGTGAGATAATTTTTATTGTTAGTTCTCATCTGCTTCCATATTTAGTGAACACACACTTAATTGCAAAGCTGCTGTCCATAAAAATTCTTATAGTGCCTCACTGCACAGACATCTCTCGTGCATGCTAGACATTTCCAAAGGCTTAAAATTTCTGCATCTGATTTGCATGATCTTATTTAAACAAAGAGAGCATTGGCCAAACTGCCCACCAACACAGAACTTAAGAACTTCAAGAACTTGATAATTGTTGCAGCTACATAGTGAGAATCTCCCTTCTAAGTTTCCAGAAACTCTTCTCTATGTTCTCTGGAGAGAACTGGGACATTTTGTTGGGGTGATGGGGATGGGAAATGCCTCTAGGATTGAGAAGGTTGAAGCTGAGACTTAAGGCCACCGTAAAGGAATGGCTCACACATTCCTGTCTGAGCTTCGTAGATCGCGTCGCTGTACCAGCAACATTCTCTGGTGAATCTTCACTAGTGTGGTATAGAACCCTTTGACTCCATTTCCTACCATCCTGGGAACCTCCAACAGACTCGTGCTCCAGATTCATCAGCCCATTTCACGCAGAGACATCACTCTGTGTGAGTTAGTGAACAAGCAGCGACTTTAGAGAGA
Organism: Panthera uncia; assembly: GCF_023721935.1. Lineage (NCBI taxonomy): Eukaryota > Metazoa > Chordata > Mammalia > Carnivora > Felidae > Panthera > Panthera uncia. The sequence continues at coordinate 7,046,503 of NC_064810.1, read as the reverse complement.
GGAAAGTGTGCAGCACTTTGAAGGACTCAATGAGAAAGTCACTGATGCTTGTCCCTTCTTGTTTTTTGTAAGGTAAAAGTTTATCTCGTTTTATTGTACTTTCTTTATTGTACATATTGCTTTTTTTTTTTTTTTTTTTTTTAACAAATTGAAGGTTTGTGGCAACCCTGGGTTGCACAAGTCTATTCGTGCTGTTTTTTCAAAGCATTTGCTCACTTTGTGTGTCTGTGTCATATTTTGGCAATTCTTGAAATATTTCTAACTTTTTCATTTTTATTGCATTTGTTATGGTGAGCAGTGATCTTTGATGTTACTCCTGGAATTGTTTTGGGGTGCCACAAACTGTGTCCATAGGAGATGGCGAACTTCATTGACAAAGGTTGTGTGTGTTCTGACTGCTCTCTGATCACCGTTCCCTTGTCTCCCACCCTCACCTTGGGCCCCCTATTTTCTGAAATGCACAAATCGCGGAAATGCACCAGTTAGGAACCCTACAATGGCCTCAGAGTGATCAAGCGAAAGGAAGGGTCACATGTCTCTCACTTCTTCATCAAGAGCTGGAAATGATTCCGCTTAGTGAGGAAAACGTCTCGGCAACTGAGACAGAATGAAAGCTAAGCCTCTTGCCCCAGTTATCCAACTTGTGAATGCACAGGAAAGGTTCTTGAGGGAAATAAGACTGCGATTGCAGTGAACACACAAATGATAAGAGAGCAAAACAGCCTTACTGCTGACACGGAGAAAGCTTTGGTGATCTGGATAGAAGATCAAGGCAGCCGTAACATTCCCCTAAGCCACAAAGTAAGCCGGAGCAAGGCCCCAACTCTCTTCACTTCTGTGATGGCTGAGAGAGGTGAGGAGGCTGTAGAAGAAAAGTTTGAAGCTTGCAGAGGATGGCTCATGAAGTTTTTTTTTTTTTAATTTTTTTTTCAACGTTTTTTATTTATTTTTGGGACAGAGAGAGACAGAGCATGAACGGGGGAGGGGCAGAGAGAGAGGGAGACACAGAATCGGAAACAGGCTCCAGGCTCCGAGCTGTCAGCACAGAGCCCGACGCGGGGCTCGAACTCACGGACCGGGAGATTGTGACCTGGCTGAAGTCGGCCGCTTAACCGACTGAACCACCCAGGCGCCCCATTTTTTTTTTTTTATTTTTTTTTTTTTTGGCTCATGAAGTTTAAAGGAAGAAACCATCTCCGTGGCAGACAAGTGCAAGGTGAAGCAGCGAGTGCTATTGTAGAAGCCGCAGCAAGGTATCCTGGAGATCTAGTTGAGATCATTTATAAAGGTGGTTACATTAAACAACAGATTTTTAGTGTAGACCAAAAAATTCTACTCGAAGAACCGCCTAAGACTTCCATAGCTGAAGAGGAGAAGTCAGTGTCTGGCCTCAAAGCCTCAAAAGACGGGCTGACTATCTCACGAGGGCCTAATGCAACTGGTGACTTTAAGTGGAAGCCAATGCACACAGACCACCCCCCAAATCCTGGGACCCTTAGAAGTTATGCTCAATCTACTCTGCCTGTGCTCTATAAAGGGACAGCAAAGCCTAGACGACAGCTCCTGTGTTTGCAACGTGGTTTACTGAATATCTTAAACCCACTGTTGAGACCTACTGCTCATTGTCAATACACCTGGTCACCCAAGAGTTCTGATGGAGCTATGTAGCAAGACGAATGTTTTCATGTCAGCGGATACAATATCCATTCAGCCTACATCATGATCTCATGATTCCTGAGTTTGAGCCCCATGTGGGGCTCCATGCTGATGGTGTGGAGCTTGCTTGGGAGTCTGTCTCCTTCTCTCTCTGCCCCTCCCCTGCTTGCTCTCTCTCTCTCTCAAAATAAATAAATAAATAAATAAATAAATAAATAAATAAACAAACAAACAAAAACATTTTTAAAAAAGAAAGTAATATGTTTCATATAATATGTTTCATAAAGCAATAGCTAGCATAGTGATTCCTCCGATGGATCTGGGCAAAGTAAGTTGAAAGCCTTCTGGAAAGGATTCACCATTCTAGGTGCCATTACAAACAGTTGTGATTCTTGGGAAGACCTCGAAATATCCCCATTCACAGGAATTGGAAGAAGCTGATTCCATCCCTCGTGGATGACCTTGCGGGGTTCAAGACGTCAGTGGAGGCAGTAACTGCAGATGTGGTGAAAATAGCAAGAGAACCAGAATTAGAAATGGAACCTGAAGATGGAACTCAGTTGCCGTCGTCTCATGATAAAACTTGACCAGATGAGGAGTCGCTTCTTATGGATGAGCTAGGAAGTGGTTTCTTGAGATGGCATCTGCTCCTGGTGAAGATGTTGTGAAGCTTGTTGAAATGACAGCAAAGGATTTAGAATATTACAGAAACTGGGGCACCTGGGTGGCTCAGTCAAATTGAACGCCCAACTTTGACTCAGGTCATGATCTCATGGTTCACGAGTTTGAGCCCCACGTAAGGCTCTGTGCTGACAGCTCAGAGCCTGGAACCTACTTTGGATTCTGTGTCTCCCTCTCTCTCTGCCCCTCCCCTGCTCATGCTTTCTCTCTCTCTCTCTGTCAAAAATAAATAAACATTAAAAAATTTTAAAGAATAGAATATTAGATAAGCTTAGTTGATAAAGCAGCAGCGGGGTTTGAGAGGATTGACTCCAATATTCAAAGAAGTTCTTCTGCAGGTAAAATGCTATCAAACAGCATCACGTGCTACATACAAAGCAATCATTCATGAGGGAGAGTCAATCCCTGTGGCAACTGTCATTGTCTTATTTTAAGAAGTAGCCATGCCCACCCCCACCTTCAGTAACCACTGCCCTGATTGGTCAGCAGCCATCAACATCAGGGCAAGGACCCTCCACCAGCAAAAAGATTACGAATCACCGAAAGCTCAGATGATGGTTAGCATTTCTTAGCAATAAAATATATTTTTAATTAACCTGTGTGCATTTTTGTAGACATAATGCCATTGCACACCAAATAGACTACAGCATGATGTGAATGTAACTTTTTATGCACTGGGAAACCAAAATATTCCTTGGACTCATTTTCTTGCAATATTCACTTTACTGGGATGGTCTGGAACAGAGCCACAAGATTTTCGAGGTGTGCCCGTAGTGGACAGTGACTCCCTCATCCTGCGGCATTTCGTGTTGTGAAACAGTCATCATTCTTTAGGCTTCTTGGAGGATGAGGTTTCCTGGAAACTTATTTTGGCGCGATGGTGGGTGGCCATCCAGAGAACCTACAATGCACACTCAGCGGACAGAAATAAAAACTGCTTCAGGGGGAGGTTGGAGAATCCCATACGGACGATGAGCACATATACGCACATCTTGTTTGAAAGCACCAAAGCAAGCTGGAGTCTGTAAATCCCAGCACACGGAGCTCTGCAAGGCTAATTCTGTTGGCTTCAAGGGAAGGGTTAGTCCCTGTAATGAATGGCAGTTCCGATTCTTGTGGGTATTCAGCTACTGTGCCCTGATGATGTCTTACCAAACTTGGGGATCTTTAGGGCAACATATTCTGAGCTTCTGTGTGCTGAGCACTTGTTCCAAATGAGCTCACACCGCTGCCTGCTCCGTTCTAGGAACGTTTTAATGCTGCAATTTTATTCCCTGTCCGGTGATTTAGAAACGACAGAGTTTTGAGTTTGGGTTCCAGCTAACGTATCCACGGGTGGTTGCGGTGGGTCCTTTTGATTTGTCATTACTGTCGATGTAATGACTTCTCTTTACTTGTCCTTCATGCTGGTTCTATCTGTGGCTTAGGACCAGGTATGGAATTTGGTTTGGGGTTTGGTCTCTGTTGAGAAACCAGCATCTTTCTCAAGACAATTCCACCCACAGCAAAGCTACGTCTTCTGTTGTTGAAAGGAGTAACAGTTCCATGCATGTCTGTGATTTCACTGTAGCTTCCCGAGGCAGAACTCTATCCTGTGGCTGCTCTGGGACTCGGGAAGGTAGCAGCTGCGTGTCCTCGGCGTCCGTGACTTCCACCCATCTTGGAGCAGAGAGGTTTAGCCAGCTTTCCTTGGCATCTTTCGAGGTGGAATCCAGCCCAGCAAGTACCCAGATGTCCTCTGCCTCAATATCCCTGGCTCATCAAAATACGGGGACACTGGCTCACTTTCTAGCATTTTCCCTCTGAAACTAAATTTACTCATGGAGGTAGATTTACGAAGACTTTCAAACAATCCCCAGGGTTTTACACGGGCCATTTAGCTTTGGACTTTCTTCCGATTGTTTAAGGCTCTCATGGTACTTATTCTCCAGTTTGCACATTATTGAGTGAACACCTTGGTCCTAACCCCTTCTCTCCTGATGGATTGAGTGAAGTGTTTTACCAGATTCCCAATGTGTTCCAATTACAATGCAACAGTTCAAGTCCGATAACATGTGGCCTCCAGCATCCACGGGAAAGACTGAGCATATGTTTCATTGTGAAAATCCGTTTCCATACAGACATAAACCACCAAAGGGGTTCCTGTAGGATTGGAGAAATAACTCATTGTATGTTACCAGCGGTGTGGGAAGGAAAAGAGGGGGAGAAAATCTCCCCCTGGGTGGTGTTGTCTTTTCTAGGAGGGGAAAATAACCATGTCAAGTTAGCAGGTGCCGAAAACAAAATCCTGCCGAGAATATTCGCTTCAGGGGAAACTGAGTCCTGAGGGTTCACCATTCACAGCTTCTCTGGTGCAGGCTGCAGCACATTTCAGGAAGGGGTCGGAAAAAGCATCAGGAGCCTTCGGCAAAGGGGGGAACACCCTGCATTGCAGATGGATTTGGCCGAAAGTTACCTGCAGAGGCCCAGGTGGTACAGCTTCTCTTACTAATGGCAGCAGGCCCGTCCCATCCCCTCCCTTCCGGCTCTTCTACACTGTAGAAGCCTGGGAGTCAGGCCAACCCTCCTTCGAACCCTGGCTTTGCCAATCACCAGTAGAGTGACTTCAGACCACTTGCTGATTTGAAGGATTTAATGAGACCAGTTGGCGGGAAACGCTTTGCGCATAGTGTGTCCACAGGCCAGCAAAGTGTCTTCCACCCCCGAACTCAGTCCTCCGTCCCCGGCGGTCTCATGAGTACTAGGGGCACAACTGGAAAACCCGAATTTAAGGGACAGAGTTAGTAGATGGGATCTGTTTCGGGGCCCGTCCACCTCGTGGGTGAGGGAAAATCCTCTCGGCCACTAGGGGGCACCAATGACACGGAAAAGAAAGGGTTGAATTTCACAGGCTCAGTCCGTTGCCTTGTGATAAGTACCATTTAACTAATGTAATTTTTTGGAGCAAAGTTTGGAAATGGCCGATACAGAAAAGCGCGGAATATTTCTGCCGGGGAAGGTGGTTACCCTTTAGACGTCTTTTGAAGAAAGTTTTCCTAGATTGCTCTTGTAAATGCTGCACACCTAAAAAAATCAGCCTCTTTGACTTTGTCCCTTTTTTTTTTTGGTATTTATGCTCCAATGGAAAGAGACAGTATTCTCTGTGTGTGGGAGAAAGAAAAGTCACTTTTTAAAGTTTCTTTCTTTATTTTGGGAGGGACTGAGAGGGAGGGGCAGAGAGAGAATCCCGAGGAGGCTCCTCCACTCAGCGTGGAGCCTGACCCGGGGCTCGATCTCACGACTGTGAGATCATGACCTGAGCCAGAATCGAGAGTCGGATGCTTACCTGACTGAGCCACCCAGGAGCCCCTTGAGAAAGTTTCTCTTCCTGTGCCTACCAGGTGCTCAACTTTATTTCTTATTGAGAAGAAATCAGTCACAGATTTGACAAAATTGTGAATGAACGCTGAAGAACCTGCCTTCTGCGATGCGCCATCAGGGTGAGGCTCTCCTTACAATGAACTCACTGCCCTCGTAAGGAAAATAACTTATCTGAGGTGTAGGATTTGATAGGATGCAGGGCAGGCTTCGTCAGTGCGCAACCTGCACAATTGTACGAGGACTCCACATTCGGAAGGGCCTTGCGCTTGGTTCAACGCTCTGCCGTCACCACCTTGAAATTCTTAAATCCTTTTGGACGAGGGGTCCTGCGTTTTCATTTTGCTCTGGGCTTCCGCCTCCCCGAATGGCTGTGCCAGTCCTTGTGGGCTGACTGACTGCATGGTCGGGTGTGAAAAGCAGAGGCAGAAATCAGGCGGGCCGGGATCAAATTCTGATTCATAACTGCGTCGTCTTGGGCAAACGCTAACATCCCCGCAGCCCGAGTTCTCCCATCTACGACGCGGAGAATTGCCAAACCTTCCTGATGGGATTGTGGTAGAGGCTGAGACAGTCCATCCAGCATATTCTCACCTGGGCTTCGTCCTGGTGGCAGCTCAATCCATGCGGGTCACTTGCACCAAGATCAGCGTGGGGAGATGGGACCCGGTGCTTGAAATACATGGCGTATGTAATCGAACAAGAGAAAAAATGCGTTTCTTGAGTGACTCTCACACGCACCACTCCAAAGTCCGCGTTTACACACGTTATCTTTGCTCAGTGATAACTCTGGGGAGGCCGATTGAGTGAGACTCAGCCGAGACCCACGAGGCATTTCTCATTGTGAAGCTGGATCCCCTTTTACAGCGTCTGCAGGCTCAGAGCCGGGCCCTGTCTGCTAACATCCAAGAGCGGTGAGCCTTGGACAAAGGAACAAGGGAACAGAAGGACCCCTTGGGGACAGACGCATTAACGGCACGTTGCATCCACCTGTGCGTGTTCTTCTAACAGCCCAAAGGGGTAGAAGACGGAGCCCTTCGCTGGGCTTTCCGACTCACTGGAGAGCTTGACAAGCTGCTTAAACTCGAACTTCACTTACCTCTGAACTTCAGTCTCTTTATTTGTAAAACGGGACCTCCGAAGGTCATAAAGCCTCCTCCCTAGGACGGGAAGGAAGACTTTCACCTGTTAAAAGGTGGAAACTTGTACACTCTAAAGTAGAATACGCCAGCTATCTTTCTGCACAGTCCAGCCGGTGGTTTCCCCAACTGTGACTAGGGAATCCCCGTCCTGCAGGGGCACTGAGACCATCCTCCTCTGTATCTCTCTCTCTCTCTTTTTAGTGTTCATTTATTTTTGAGAGACACAGAGAGAGAAAGAGACAGCGTGTGGGCTGTAAGGGGGCAGAGAGAGAGGGAGACACAGACTCTGAAGCAGGTTCCAGGCTCTGAGCGGTCAGCACAGAGCCCAACACGGGGCTCGAACTCGCCAACCGCGAGATCATGACCTGAGCTGATCTCTTTTAACCTCAGGACTTCCCAGGGCCTTTAATGTGCTAAGAAGCACCAGTGGGACTCGTTTCCCAAACACAGCTGTGCAGAATCTTTCCCCGCGGAGCTCCCCGAGGGACCAGCGTCTTGCAGGGCACGCACTGGAAGAGACGGGCCCTCACCTGGCCCCGGGCCTGTGCTGGCTCATCGGGCTCAGCGCTCAGTGCTCACACATCTGCTCTGGCCTCTCTGCCCGCTCTCCCCAGATGAGCAGCAGGGAGCGGATCTGAGGGAGGAGGCCATCTGACTCTTCTCTGGCTCTCCATGGAACGACCGGCCTCCTTGGGGCATCTCGGCACAGTCGTCTGCAGGCTGAGTGAATCTGGAGGCAGAGCCATTGACCCCAGATGGACGGCCGTAGCGACTTTCCTTCGTCTTGTTTTTTCCTTCTTCTTTGTCTTAATCTCCTCTCTCCTCCTCCTCCTCCCCACCCCTTTTTTACTTCATGGTTCCAAGATCTATCCTCCTAGAACAGGTTCATGGTCCCGCTCTGGCCACGAGGTACCAACTGTCAATGTGACAGAAACCTAAAGCGGAGAATGTTGCCCCTCGAATTCTTCAAAGTCGATTTGTTTCTAAGGACAAGGGGATCATCGGTATTAGCCAGCTGGGATTAGCCGGCTTCCGTTTCTTGCCGCCCAGGGTCGCCCGGTTCACACATAGCAGTAACGACACTGTGGCCACGGCTGCTGTGATCTTCTCTGGTCCTGGGAGTGCCCTGCGCCCAAACCTGAGGTTTAGGAGACTCCCTCGCCAAAGAGCCCACAATTCAAAAGGACGGAGCTGGCGTTTGCACAGAGGCTTTCAGAGTCCAAAGCTGTCCCTGCAGATAGGAAGCGTGGGGAACAAGCTGCTGTGACCCCACGGCCGCCTCTCCTGCCCCCACCGTCCACCTCGTCCTCTCTCCCCTCCTGTCCTCGGGCTGCTGCTCTGACCGCCCTCCCTCGTCCCTGGTCCCTTGCCTCATCCCCAGCAGTGCTCTCCAAGCCCCCAGTCCCGCCACCCCGCAGTCACTGGAGATGTGAAAGCACCTCTTGCCCCACCCGCAGGAAGCAAATGACCCCAAGAAAAACACGTAACTTACCGCGGGAGAGGGGACTGTGTCTGAGCCACCACATGCAAGCTCACTGAGCATCCGGCCCCTCGATAAAGAGAGAGGGAAACAGGGCAGCGCAGGAGACGTGGAGTTTCAGTTTTGCGTTTCAGGAATACTCTTCCTGGGAGACAATGTCCCAGTTTCATCAGTCAATTCTTCCCGATGGGATGTCGGTAAGTAATGATGTCAAATCCAGAAAACTTTGCCGGGGACCCACCGAGAGCGAGGCAAGATGCAGCCTGCTACGCCCGCGAGCTCTCCTTGGGAGGAGTGATCTCGGTGGGCTTCCGGTACTGAGAGAGGTGACGAACACCGTTGACGTCTGCCTTGCTAGGACTGGGCAGGTGCCTCTGAATTGACCATCAGGGCACTTGGGAAAGAGGTGGGGATACAGAGAACGCTGTTTCTCTTTCTAGAATGGACAAAAGACAGGGGCGCCTGGGTGGCTCAGTCAGGTAAGCGTCCAACTTCGGCTCAGGTCGTGATCTCCCGGTTTCTGGGTTCAAGCCCCGCATCGGGCTCTGTGCTGGCAGCTCGGAGCCTGGATCCTGCCTCGGATTCTGTGTCTCCCTGTCTCTCTGCCCCTCCCCCACTTGTGTTTTTTCTCTCTCTCTCTTAAAAAAAATAAACACTTCAGAACAGACACAAGACCATAGGTAGACAAGATGGAAAGGGCACGCAAAGGGTTCAAAGGTCTGACCAGGATGGCCGTGTTCCCCTTTATTTAGCTGGAAGCTCTCCCAGAAGTCCCACCCTACCTCGCAGCGCCCCCTTTTCTGAAGGCCCTGGCACACTTCTCCCTAGCTATAGGTGACACGTGCCCCGTCCTTGATAATGTGACAGGGACAAAGTGGAGCTCCCGCCAGCAGAGGGACAGTCCTCTGGAGCCACCTGGGTGCTGGCGCCTGGACCAGGCAGGCTCCTCGCCCGCGGGCTTTCTGGTTTCTCTCCCTCCTGGACCATCTGTTTCTCACCTGCCTGATGGCTGCGGCCTGCTCTCCATCTGGTCACCTTTCCAAAAACATGGGAAGCGGAATATGACAAATGGTGATAAATAGAAAGAAAGGAGCCGCAGAAGTCTCAAAGTTGATCATCAACAGATTTACCAGCAATTAGACATTTTGGACCCTGTTCATTAATTTTCACCTACGCACCAAAGCGATCGACTATATTAAAGACCAGCGCTCTTTATCTTTTGTTCGCCAAGTCCTTCAGAGCCCAGATGGTGATATTGACCTTCAATGAGTTTCTCATTCTTCCTAGGAATTGTATATTCGAGGAAAAGTCAAGCTGCTTAACCCTAATTGGGGAACTTGGATTTTTTTTTTTAAATCATATGTGCACATGCACACACACACACACACACACACACACACACACAGCCTGCAACAGCCTGCTTACTCTTCTCTAATGATAATGATGAGTGTTGTAATTTTGTACCCGATGAAAAGTAAAAGCTCCATGTAGGAAGGCAATCCTTTAGGCTTCTGCCACTCACCATCCCCAGAGGCAAGGCAGGCACAGCGCCCCTCTCTTCCCTTCACGTTCGGATGCCGGTGGAGCCAGAGAAGTCACTTCCGCACCAAGGGGACCTCTGAGAACATCTCACGGAAACCTGGATTCTGTGACTGTCCGGCCACCTCAAAGGCTTGGGGATACTTTCCTTATCGCTCAGGATCCACCAAATGCTGGCTTTCCCCTCGCAAAGTCACGAGATTGCAGCACTTAAAAGAGAGCCGTGACCTTGAAACGGAACCCACATTCTTATCTTACCAGACTTCTCCAATTTTCCACTGAAAATGAAGTGGAGAAGCCATCCCGTGGCTGAGTATGGCCCTTCTCAATGTCCGACTCTGCCAGCAGTTATCAGGGGAGGGGGTGATGGAGACCCTTGGCCAGAGGGGGTGGGGGGGGTGTGTCTGGGTAAAGACAGACCTTGCAATAAATGCCACGCCAGTAATTATAAAAAAATGATCAAAAGACGTGACATAAACAGAACCAGCTATTTGCCAAGCGCTGTACCTCTGTTGTCTGCTAGGCACTCTCTCGTTACTGAAATACTGGTGTTTTCCATAAATCCTGTTCTAATTCAAGGAAGATGTCATTTCACATGAACTCCAGCAGACTGCAGATGCGAGGGCTTTCTGGCCAAGAATCAAAGCACGTGCCCGGATCTTCGCGTTCTCTTGTTCCTTATTCTTGGTTGTTTATGGGCACAGCACACACTCGCCTCTCCTCTCCGTTCTGTTTCCTTGGGGATTTAGAATCACAAGAGCTGAGCTCTGACTTTGTGCCAGGGTCTGTAGCACATGTTTTACACATTTTTAACCCACGTAGTGCTCAGAGCAAGGGCATGGTGTTGGAGCTGCTGTATCATCATCCCCGTTTCACAGACGAGGACATCGAAGCACAGAAGGGTTCATTTGCCCAAGGTCCCGAGCTGCTCCACAGGGACAAGAAGTCACCTGAACTTCCTGAACGAGGACGTCATCCAGTTCTGGAATCTGTGCCCCTAAACGTGTCACTCTGCTCTCCCTGAGAAGGCAGAGCAGGGGTTCTCAGCTGGTCCTGACTTTGCAGTTGACAAGGGATACGTGGCACTGTTTAGAGACACTTTTGTTGGTCTCAGCTGTTGGGGCACGAGTGGCATCTAGGAGGCGGAGGCCAGCGATGCTGCTAAACACCTTACAGTGCACAGAACGCCCCCACAGCAGAGAGCCACCTGCCCCAAAATGTCAGGAGTGCTGACATTGAGAACCTACCAAAGAGGAATCACAGGACACATATATGTCACAGACACATAAATAGGGTATCTATCTGTCTATCATCTATCTATCTGTCCATCTATCAATCTATTGATCTATCCATCTCTATCATCTATCAATCAATCTATCCATCATCTACCTATCCATCATCTGTCTATCAATCTATCTATCTATCTATCTATCAATCATCTTTCTATCAATCAATCAACCTATCTTATTATCTATCTATCTATCTATCTATCTATCATCTATCTATCCATCATCCGTCTATGTCCTCCCTCTCTTTTAGAAGACAACTGGAAATTCTAGTCTTTTGAAAGGGTTTTTAAAGTATTGATTATTTCGAAAACCTTGAAAAATAGTTTTTATCAAAGAGAGAAAAAAGTATGTGACAAGTTGTTGTTCCTTGAAAATACAGTGTGTGTGTGTGTGTGTGTGTGTGCGCGCGCGCGCGTGCATATGTGTGTGTATGTGTGTGTGGTTGGCTCCCACTTCTGTTCCTGTGGACTTTCCCTTGGCTATGGAAAGTCCAGGCCTTTCCCTGAGACCTTGTAGGTGTCACTTTGTCCCCACTGGGATATGCCATGTCCTCCCGCTCATTCTAACTACATCCGACTTCCATTACCCACCCTGTCAATTACCATCCTGTTAATAACCACACTGCATATCACACCAATACACGTTACAGAGTAGACTATTACCTTTTCCATATTGCATTAACATGTTACACATTCCGTTATTTATAGGTTACACATCACGTTGATACGCATTGCATGTTACATCAACGCACAATATTACATCAACCCACGGTACACATTCTGTTAATACACATTACATCGTACATTAACACATTACGTATAACATTATTAGTACGTTTTGCATTCCATTAATAGCCCATTACCCATTTTACTAATACCCGTTGCGTATCTCAGTGATGCATGTCGCGTATCGTACTAACACCCTCCACCTTGCGTAGTTAGCACATTACATTACATTTATACACATTAATATTATATTAATAACACATCACATGATTACATGACATATTCACGGATAATATGTCACAGTAGCACACATTACACATTACATTAACAACACAATATATTATATGATTATCACATCTCGCGTCACACTGCTACTAAAGGGAACCTCATCCTTTTCAGAGCCAACCATTCTAAAACTCTTGCTCAGTGCTAGTTGTCACCTGCGGCTAGACGATCTGGTCGCACAAATGGTTGACAGTTCCCCAAAGGGCAGTTCCTACCCCAGCCCGCACCGATCCCTCGGCCATCTGGGACTGGTGGTGTGGAACTCACCCTCTCCTCAGCCCAGCGTGCTGTCGTGGCCCCAGACGTTCCCTTTGTACTCTGCACCCAGTGGGACACTGGCCCTCTGACTTTGCCCCCCACAGCCACTCCACTGGGGCCAACACACCTGGCCAGGGAGGCAGGTGAAAGTTGTCAGTTCCTGCCCCCATGTAGGGCCCACCCAGCCATCCCAAGGTGCTCATCACTGCCCACCAGGTGCCAGGCCCTTAACTAGGTGAGGGACATTGTGTGATAAAGAAGACAGGGTCCCTGCTCCCCATGGAGCTTGCGTCTGGCTGGGGAAGAAGGTAGAGGTAGGACTGTAACCAAAATACCCCTTAATTACTAACAACTGAGGACAGGGCTACATTATATCTAGCTGGGGAAAAATCATTTGTTTCCAGTTCTTTTTTAAAAAAATTATTTATGTATTTATTTTTATAATATAATTTGTTGTCCGACTGGTTTCCGTACAACACCCAGTGCTCATCCCCACAAGTGCATTTGTTTCCAGTTCTTAGGGCTTGGCCCTGGCTTTGGAGAAGCTTGCCTGACTCCTCACTCCTCCCTGGCCATTTCTGTCTCAAACCCTGCCTTTCCTCATGTCTGTCCGTCCTACCGAATGTTTTTGTGGACATTTCCCACCATTCAGACAGGTTGATGCGAATCCGAAAGGTAACATGGGCTTAAAGCTTTTCATCCCACGGAGTCTCATCAGCCCCAGGAAAGGACTTAATAGGAGTGGGCATTTGGGAGGAAGTGTTTGTTCCACACGCATGCAATCTGATGACCCATTTGGGTAGAGACCATTCTAATGCCCATGTAAGCCCCTCTCTTGCTGGACAGGAAGCTGGCTGCTCCAGGAGCTGGTTTGTGCTGCTTCTATGTAGGGACCCCCTGAAGCCCCACCAACATCTCAAAGATTTAGAGCCCAGTTGGAGCCATGCAAGGATATTAATGGTGCAATGATGTTAATACAGGCTGCCTCGCAGTAAATCCACTAAGGTGCTGAGCTGTTGAATCTGCAAATCATGATACATAAACCTCATCCTTAGTCTTCCCCCAAACACCACAGGGATCTATCAGGTCCCCCCCCCCCCACCCCTACCACATCTGCCTGGAGGCAGAGCTCACATCCTTTTCCTTTTCTCAAGGAATTTTCGTCATCATATTCTGAATGATACCCGGTGCCCAGCCCTGCCTTCCATCCTGTCCTGGGGAAACCCACTGGCCATGCCTTGTGTGTGCCCACCTCTGGCTACACCGGTGGATTGGTGCTGGGTGGGGAGAGAAGGTCGGGGGTGTCGGGTGCTGTTCCACAGTTAGGCTCTCATGGGGCATTCTGAGCAGAGACAGGCTGTCTGCGACTTTACTCAGGTAGGGACATCCAGGTCAGCGTGCCCCCCCCGTGGCCACACCTGACATCCCCAAAGTCCATTCTCCAAGATACATGAGTACGCTTCCCAGCTGCAGAACTTCAGGAGATGCTAAGCGAACGATGAATCATTTAACATCCTCCAAACTGGGGCACTTTTGAGAGTAAAGGGGTGTTGTTAATAACTGTGCCAGGACAACAGGTGGAAACTGGACATACATCATCTTTGTTGGAAGAACTCCCGTCACCTCCCACCAGCAGAGGAGGCTATGAGACCATGAGACATAGAAGAAAGGGGGAAGGCACCAAGTATTTTTAAGGGAGACAGATCAGAACCCAGATCCATGTGGTGGGGAAGGTGGAAGCTGACAGTCCTCAGTCCCAGCAGGCATCTTTCCTGCAGAACGAGATGGGTGGGAAAGCAATTGTGTTTGTGCTTTCTTCCCACTGCCCACAGCATCTTCAGCAATTGCCATGGGGCTACTTTCTTCTCACCAAGAAGGGGGCAGGCACAATGGCTGGTCACCATCAGCCTGTCATTTCTGTGTGGTCCAGAGTTTAGCTGGCCTGTGAGTGGAGGGCCTTGCACTCACCACCCCAGGCCGGCCAGTCCTTGGACAAATGCCTCACCGCCCCAGGCTTCCGTCTCCCTAGGGCTAAATGGGGCTTTGGTTATCACTGTCTCCACACTCCTTCTAGAACCTTCTCTAGCACCAGCCCTCCCCCAAATAAAGCAAGAGCATGAATCTACACCCAAGAGAAACAACAGGAAGAAGCAGAAACTCAAGAAAGTGACACGCCATCTATTGGGAACTGTGAGAGCGTTGAAGAAATATCTCATCCAAAATGCAGCTGCTGGACCAGAGTCCAATGAATTGAATTTCTGGCAAAGTTCAGCCTAATCAAAGGCCTCTGTGTTTCATCCTTGTTGATGAAAACCTTTACAGGTGTGGGCTGCTTAGAAAGCGCAGCAAAGGGAATGTATCAGCATAGCGTCTTCTGGTTCTGAACGAGGCACTGCCTCTAGGTCAACACTTGGGGCCAGAATTTTTATGACATAGTATTGTAGAGCAACAGATAGGGATCATTGACTCACAGGGTGTTACAGCTGAAAACAAAAACAAAAACAAAAACAACCCAGACGTTGACATAGCACCAACTAGAGGCCAGGCTCTGTTCTAAGCACCTTATAAATATTTCTTTACTTCATTCTCCAATGACCCCATGCATAGATACTATCATTATCTCCGATTGACAGACAAGGAAATTGACACACAGAAAGGTTATGCAACATGTCGAGGCACACAGCTGATAAGGAATCACACAAGCCGCTACACCACACCTAAGGTCACACAGCTAGGAGCCTTTCCCCTACCCAGGGATGTACACGAATACAAATACTCAGGATCTGTGATTTCACTGTCTACAACCTCCCTCCCCCTCCCCCGAAAAATGTTAAATATTATCTATTTCTTTTCTTTTTCTTTTTTTCCTGGAACTTGCCTAACACAACTGCACAGAATAGCGTTTGTAAGCCATGTTGGGTTCAAGTTTAGGCTTCCTGCATTGACTTGCTTCTGTCATAAGCTAGAAGTACATTTTCTTTCCTTTCATAGAATCCCTTCTATCCATTCATTTGACTGATCTGTCTTTTTTCCCCCAAAAGGACAAATTGGGAACACGTACCTCCTTTATGGGGGACTTGCCAAGAGACAGGAAATGCAGTCCTGAAAAAGATAATAATCAGTTCAACTTCTGGACTGCTGCTTCTTTCCCACCTGCCCTGAGAGGTCAAGAGACCCAGGGTGACAGTAGCAACGGCATCCCCTGCTCAGCCTTGTCTGTGTCCTGCCTGGAGCTCCTATGGCAGCCTGGGTTCTAGGTAGAGGGTCTTGAGCTTCCTACCAGGCAGACCTCTAGGCAGCCAACACTGGGGAGCACGGAACATTTTTTCCTCCTTGGGGAAAGGGTGTGAGGAAGGACAGCAATGTCCACAACTCTGGAAACTCAGCCTCCCCATGTTCTTGTATCACGGGACATGCTTTGCCTTAGTGAGAGTAACACAGTGTTGGGAAGGCCCAGTGGTTTGGTTTACCCCAAGGCTTCCCAAACTTGGCACTATTGACATTTTGGACTAGATAATTCTTGCTCTCTAGGGCCATCCCATACACTGTACGATGTTAGAAGCACTCTGACTTTTGCCCCGAATGCCAGGAGTGCCTCCTTAGTTGTGGCACCCCTCTCCAGACAATGCCAAATGTCCCCTTGGGGGCAAAATTATCCCTTATTGAGAACCACTGGTTTAGTCTGATAACTCCAGAACCACTAAAAACTTTTGAAATCGAATTCAAGCCTCCTAGCCCTCTGGATTGGACCCAGCACTGACCTAATTCCCTAGTTATCTAAGATTTGTCATGAACTGGCCTCTCATATTGGCTCAAGGATGGGGGGAGGGGAACAATGCCTTTCAGACATGCCTAGGAAGTAAACACAGCTTTTCTCTAGCTCATCCAGTATTCTTCATAGGTTTCAGAAATGGTCGACAATAGCGTGCCATGTTTTGAATACAACAGTCACAGCAAGGCTGGAAACAAAGCTGAGAAAGAGTAAAATTCTAAATCTCCTATACAACAAATGTGGACATGCAAAGACTGCACCCCCCAGCCCCCGCCAATTCCTTCCTTATTTCCTTTTTTACCACCTCCAAGGTATTCTTAACAGCAGTCACCCTGGTGATTGACCATCAAATTATCCCAGAGCTTGGATAATTTAGGGAGTTTGAGAATGCATGTTTGGGAACCCCAGAGAGGGAAAACAACCACCTTGCTCAGATCACATTTCCACGTACCATCCAATGTCTGTCCCTTTAAGTCCACCCTTAACACCTATCTTAGTCAGCTCAGGCTACTGTAGCAGAATACCGTAGCCTGTGTGGCTTAAACAGCAAATATTATTTCTTACTGTTCTGGAGGCTAGAAGTCCAAGAGGAAGGCATCAGCAGATCCAGTGTCTGGTGAGGGCCTGCTTCCTGGTCTATAAGTCTCAAATGGCAGAGAAGGACCTCATGACCTAATCACTGCCCAAAATTTCTCACCTCCCAATGCTATCACACTGGAGTCCTAGGTTTCAACATATGAATTTGAGGGGGACACAAACATTCGGCTCATAGCAGCACCCAACGCTCTTAAGGGAGAACATTTAATCTGCTGTTTAGATACAGATGTACCAAAGCCATTGGTAAACTTTCTAGAGGGCCATCACCAACCCGCTGGGGTGTTTGGATCTTTGGTGGTCTTAAGGCTAGACCCAAAGATGAATCATGGGAATTGGGTGGCCCTTCAAAGGGAATGTCCAATTTCTCTACTGGGAGACTATATATTACTTGGTCCTCATTTTCAGTAGACAAATCCATTTCAAATACAGAATAGATCCCAAATGGAAAAGAGGACATCTCTGACGGCTCATTTTTAGTTCTGCCTCCAAAGGAGTAATTTTCTTAGGTAGCAGGCAGAATTCTAAGATGGCCCACAATGACCCACATCCTTGAATCTGAGTGTGGGTAAAACCTGTGGATAGGAGGGGATATCAAATCGGTGATTGTGTGACAATACATGGCCAAAAGGATCTTTGCGGATGTAATGATGGTCCCTAAACAGCTGAGTTAATGAAAAGGCTATACCTTTGGGTGGGCTTTGTCTACGCAGGTGAGTTCTTAGTGTTATAAGGTCTGAGACAGAAGTCAAAGAAAGACATGCTCTTGCTGGCCTGCAAAAAGCAATCATGCATGTTTGAGTTGTCTGTCCTGTTGAGGGGGGTCCATGTAGCTAGCACCCGAGGGTGGCCTGTGGGGGCTGAGAACAACCCTACACCAACAACCAGCAAGAAGATGGGGACCTCAGTCCCCACAGAACTAAGTTCTGTGAAAAACCAGTGGATTTGGAAGAGGACCCCAAGCCTCATATGAGAACACAGCACTTGAGACTCTGAACAGAGGACCCACCTGCTCTGCACCTGAGCACCTAACCATGACCATGTGGAATGATGATTCTTGTAAGTCCCTGAGTCTATGGTAATTTGTGCTAGAGCAATAGAAAGCAAATACCCTTTCATTTAATTTGCTGCTAATTTATGTGTCATAGGTCCTTATTTTCTGTATTCTTGTGTTCTGGCATATGGGACCTTGTTGATTGGGAAGAGACTGCCCCTCCCAGGGCTAGGTAATTCTTACAGATAACAAAACATTTGCCTGGGAGTGTGCCTTTCATATGCAAACTAACCAATTCAGAGCACAGCCCATGCTCCAAACACCTGCTCAGTCTGTCTCCTACATTTGAGGAGGCAATATTCTTCCTTAATCATCCCAGGGCCAGATACCAGACAACTAGAGATAGTCCCTCTACCCCAGAGCCCAGTGAAGTTATCCAAACCAGCCTACCTTGCCTCACCTATTTCTTTCCCCATAAAAGCCACAATAAAGTCTTCTGTCCATGTTTTCCCCTCATTCTCTCTGCCTCCTGACAGATTCTGATGCTTCCTCACGTGGCCCCACACGGCACGGCATGCCCTCACTTCTTAGAGACTGAAAATAACACCTATCTTTGCAAAAGTCCCCTCCTGATGTGATTGGCCCCAGAATAACGATACAACCCGCCTTTGAAAACAAACTGGTGAAAATTTCATGTCTACACAAAAATCTGCACAGAAATGTTCGTAGCAGTCTTATTCCTAATTGCCCCAACTCGGAAGCAACCGAGAAGTCCTTCCGTAGGTGAGTAGACGAATGGGATATTGCTCAACACTTAAATAAATGAGACAAGACATGGAGGAACCTTGCACGCACATCGCTGAGTGAAGAAAACCAATCTAGAACGGCTACATGACGTATGATTCCAACTATATGACATTATGGAAAAGACACAACTATGGAAACCAGGGAAAGATTGGTGGTTGCTGGAGGTTGAGGATACATAGGAGGCAAGCAGAGGATTTTTAAGGCAGTGAAACTCTTGTGCACGATACTATAATGATGGATACGTGGCATCATACATTTTTCCAAAACCCATGTAATGGGTACAACTCTCAGTACAACACTGAGAGTGTATTCTAATACAAGCTGTGGACTTTGGGTGATAATGACGTCTTGTAGATTCATCAACTGTAACAAGTGTATCATTCTGGTGGGGGAGGTTGATCACGGGAAAGATTATGCACGTGTGGTGCCAGGGGGTCCATGGGAAGTCTTGGCACCTTCCTGTCAATCTATCCAGGCACCTTAAATTACTGTAAAAATATTAACAACAACAATAAACCGGTGAGGTCATTTTCGGTTGTATTTTCTTTTATATATGCATTGCTCTGAACCCCCCAAACTTTAGAAGTATAAATGCTAAATGCAGATGATAAATCTTGACCCAGATTGGATTTTGAAAAAAAAAAAATTTAGGGAATTAAAACATCCTTCACAGAGGAGAACCAGCACACCTTGGCTTTTTTCCCTTCCTACAGATGTTCGGTATAAGCCGAAAGGAAAATAGAAGGACAGGAAAGATTTTTCCAGACAAAACAGAACAACAGGCAGAATTCCATGTAAAATGCCTGGTTGTTGCAGGCAGCCAAAATCCGCTTGTGAAAAAAATCCACAGACCTAACAAAAATAAGTGATGCTTCATACAGTGTTTGTCAAAGCCCTTGTGATGACTGTGTCCCCGAATGGCCATGCCTAGTTTCATACCTTATGCTTTCAGACCAGCCTTCCTCAAGTCCTCACTCCAGGAGCATACCAACGGTCTGTTGCTTTGTTTTTCTCAAAGAGAAGCGAACTATTCCTCCTCTAGCTAATGATTTAGGCATTTCCTCTCAAGAAACAAATATTTAAGCAAGTGACCGAGCGCTACACTATTTTTTTGTTTGTAAAATAAAAGACTTACCAAGAAGGTGAAGGTCGGTATTTGTAGGTAAATTCTTTTATCGCTAACTTGCTGTTCCTTTACAAATTCCTTTTATTAATAGCTCCAGCCGTGTCGGCATCTTCTGCTCTATCTACGCATGATATTTTCTCCAAGAGGCAGTCAAGCACTTGAATATATGTAAGGTAAAGAGTGGTTAAAAGTTTCACAAATATTCGTATCACAGAACCAAGCATCTGTTAGCTTCTACAGATACAAGTAAACACATGTACCCATGCAGACACAACTATATCCGGGTGGCTAACCCCTTTCTGGGTACACTTCATTTGTGAAGCATGTGTGTGTGTGTGTGTGTGTGTGTGTGTGTGTGTATGAGTGTGATATCCTCAAATCAGTGAAATGGGCAGTAGTTTTGTATTATGGCAAAACAACACTTTAGAATTACACATGCCCATGATGGATGTCAATGCTCCAGGATAATGGTTTCAAATTTTAACTTTGGAGATTTTAATATATCTGAGCATCCATTTTTCTTTGCAGAGGGAATAATAATTTGTATCTCATAAGGTTTCTAAAGGCATTACACATGGCTTTCCTTGTCTGAAATTTTTTTTCCCTCCTGCTCATCCTGCAAGGTTCCTTCCTGTCTTTCAAATGTCACTGTTTTATAAAGCCTGGCCTTCCCTAATTAGCATATAATAGCCAAGAATGTTAAATTTTTTGATTTCAAATAGTAACTACTAATACTTTTATTCCCTTCTCGTGACATAATCTGGCAAGGACTTCTGTGTTGTCATTCAATTAGAGTTTGTAGATTATTGGCAGGAATTCATTCAAATAATGTTATGTCTCGTGTTTTAGAAAGTAACCATTTGTGATTTCATTAATCAATAAACCAGGAAATATAAATCAATACTTATATTTATTAAGGTAATATGATGCAATAAAATGACCAGCCTTAAACTTTAACGCAAAGACCGTGTGGCCCCTTAATTAAAAATTATAATCTCTTTGACAGACGGCTGAATCAAACAAACCATTAGAAAACTATCTTTAAGTTGTTTTGAATCCATCCCTGGATTTTTGTAGAGGCAAAGAAGTTGCCTGAAATTTTAAGTAAGGGCGATTTTTCTGATCTCAAACAACTATGAAATAACAGAGCAAAGTGCCATCGGAAAATGAAAATGTGGGCAATAATTTTATTTCCATTGTCTCGAGGGGGTAGAGTGTTCTTTCTCCCTCTGCAGCATAACTTAATTAAAAAAATTCTTTTGATGAAATTCCTCAAGTTACCTTAAGGAGGATTTTCTGTGAAATAGATTACAATTTGCAAAGTGAGGACAAGAATCACACTTTCAGCCAGGAATTGCCTTTGAATTGGCTAATCCAATGACGGGAATGTTGACGAGGAAATAGAACACCATTTTTGGCATTGCGATGGCACTATTTCTTATTCTTAGAGCCTCTTAAGTGTTCACTCTCCGACTGACAGCTCCAAGTATAATCCCTAATGGTGGAGACGGAGAGTTGTGGCCTTTGACAGTGGGGCAGCAGTGACCCCTGCCTTCCCCAGAGGGCTGTCATGAAGAGATCGATGGGGATTGGATTTTGCACTGACCCGGATAAAAGGACACCGTATCACAACAGCAGCCCCCTGGAGAGGGAGGAGAGGCCGCTTTTACTGCTGCAGGTGCCCGCAAATGATCTTTCCTCGGTGTGGTCTCGGTGTTCCTTTCTCCACAGTTACACCAAGTAGCTGGGCATATCTGTGCACGTACATTAACCACCTGCTTCCACTGTGGCATAATAAACAATCAGCCTCATCACGTGAGCATCGGTGCCTTTGACTCCTCGAAGGAAGGTGATGTAATAAAGAGAACAACAATGCTGTTCGATGAGGGCTTGCTGTGCTCTCTGCTGGTCACTCCACGTTCGTCAAGAAAATGAGGCTTGGAGAAGTTGGGTAACCTGGCTAGGAGCATGCTGGAATCGAGGGTGCCTGCCTGCGTGTGTGTGTGGGGGGGGGCAGGGGGGAAGTGTGGTTTGTGTGGTGTGGGCCACGTGACCCAGCAGGAAAGCCTTTATCCTCAGAGACCTTGGGAGCTACGCCGTGCTTTTCCATCCCCCCGGCTTTCCTCCCAGTGCTGTCCCCCACCCAACCTCCAGCCTCTTATCTGAGATTTCTGGAAAGTAGAAGGTGACCAATTCAACAAACAGTAGCATAAAACAACTTGCAGCTGGAGACTCTCCCACAGTTGGAGCTTTCTCCTGGGTGACCCTTTGATCTGTCCCGCTGGCCGCCTTCCTTCCCCCTCACCGGTTCTTTGGACACGGCGGGCACACCTGCCCACTACCCAGCCAGTTCCCAAACTGAGATTCCCCTGTCGACTGACAAACATTTAAGAAGAGTTGTGCTTAACTGTGACAGGGGTGCTAAGTTTAAGGCTGCAGTGAGCAGTAATGCACAAGAAGTTTGCTGTCTGATAAGGAAGTTGACCGGCTAGAAAGGACCTGTTGAGGGCTAGAGGACCTATTGAGGGCTCTCTTGTCCTTCATGTGCCATAGGGACATGAGGGGGGCATTGGAGTCTTCTAGGGTCCCGAGAAGGTCTTTCACCAGTGGCCTGGAGGACCTACCATGGAGCTCGGAGTTTGGACGGGAAGGAAAAGGGAGCTCCTGGCAGACTTGTCACATTTCTGTCTCTCAGAATGATGGCTTCATAATGATCTCCGGTGGTAGAAACAGAGAGCAGAAACTTCTGAGAGCAGAAGCCACTGGGATCACGCTTCACACAAACTTTTGGAAGGTTGCTCAAGTGGAAGCATCACAAGGGGTTAGAAACTGGGGAGGACCTGGGAGCGAGGCCACCAGCCAGGAGGCGACTGCAGTAGATTACGTGGCTAATGATTTAGGCCTGGTCTCAGCCACAGGAGTAAGGGAGTCGGGACAGATCGGAGGGCTGTGTCTGCACGTGGCAGAGCTGGATGGAGGCCCGAATGGAGGAGCAAAAGAAAGCTTACAGAATGGATGATGGCCCCTGGTGAGACTGACCAGGCTGCCCCTCTGGCAGGAAGAGCAGAAGAAGGGTTAAAACGACACGTGTCAGGGTTATTTGCCTATGTCCTCAGGAGGCAGGGAGTGTGACTTAGGAAGGTTGAAGCTTTATCATCCAAGACTGGGATCCTGCCGATTTTACAGAGCCCCTGGGGGGCTGGGAATGCTTCAAGGAGGAGCCCCCTCCCCACCCCACCCCCAAGCTAAGTACTCAGTGAAGGTCTGTCATCCGGCTCATGAGCAAGGTCCCCACCCGTGGGTCATGCCAGGGTTATGCTCCACTGACCAACCACATCAGGGTACTCAGGGCTTGATTGTTTCATCTCATTTAATCCTCTCCAAACTCTGGGAAAATGTGGCTACCCCATTTTACCGATAAGGATAAAGTCTACAGGAGAAGCAAAGCCATTTTACGTAGCCAGCTCTTAGTTTAGGCTGCTGTAACAAATGACCATAGAGTGAGTGGTGTAAACAACAAATATTTATTTGTCATCATTCTGGAGGCTGAAAGTCTGAGACTAGGATGCTAACATAGTCGGATTCGGGGGGAGAACTCTCTTCCTGATTTATACGTGGGGCCTCCTTGCTATGCCGTCACGTGGTAGAGAGAGAGAAGAAGCGAGATCTGTGCTGTGTCTTTTTATAAGAACACTAATTCCATTCACAAGGGCTCCACTCTCCTGACCTAATTGTCTCCCAAAGGTCCCATCTCCAAATGGCACCACGTTGAGGATCAGGGTTGGTGCAGATCCCGGGTGCATAAGCTGAGACCAGATATGGTGCATGGATGGTCTTGGATGAATCAGTTGACCTGTTTGAGGGCATTTTGACTCAGTACCTGTAAGCAGAATTCTGTAGATAATGTCTTATGACTTCACAAAATTAGACAGCTTTTCATTTACATATTAGGAGAAATTTTTTTCTTGCATAATGATGCATGATCAATGGAGCAGCTGGATGTCTACATGCAAGAGAGTAAAGGTGGAACTTTTCCTGGTACTAAACACCAAAATGGACTCAAAATGTATTCAAGACCTAAATGTAAGTTAAAATTGTAAAACTCTTAGAAAGAAATAAGCCAGTTTTGTAACTTTGAGTCAGGTAATAGTTTTTGAGATACAATATGAAAACACACACACACACACACACACACACACACACACACAGACACAAGAGAAAAAAAGAACAAAACAGATAAATTGGACTTCATCAAAATTAAAAATTTTTGTGCTTCAAAGGGCAAAAGCAAGAAAGTGACAGATAACCCACAGAATGGAAGGAAATACTTGCAAATCATATATCTGATAAGAGACTTGCATCCAGAATATACAAAGAACACGTCCAAGTCAACAGCAGAGCAACACATAATTCAATTAAAAGTGGACAAAAGATTTGAATAGGCATTTCTGCAAAATAAAAAAAATACACGAATTGGAATAAACACCTGAAAACACACTAAGCCTCATTAGTCTTTCAGGAGATGCAAATCAAACCCACCATAAAGTAGTACTTCACATGAAATAGAAGACAATGACAAGTGTTGACAAGGATATGGTGAAATAGTTAAAAAAAAAAAAAACCAAATATTTTAAAGTTAAACAACATACTTCTAGAGAACCATGGGTCAGAGAAGAAATGACAAGGGAACTAAGAATATTTAGAACTAAGTAAAAAAATAAAACACACGTATTAAAAATTTCAGGATACAGTTTTAAAAAATCTGAACTACTACCTTAAGATGTTAGAAATGAAAAAAAAAAAAAAGAAACTACCCCCCCCCCCCCCCGAATGGAATAGTAAACATAAAAGAATCAATCGATGAAATACAAAACTTGGAAAAAAGAAAAAGAATCCCACACCTGGTTGTTTCAGAGAAAAAAAAATCCATGAAATTGATAAACCTCTAATTAAACCCATCCAGAAAAAAGAGAAAACATATACCACACCAATAATGAAATAGAAGCATCACTACAGATCCCACAGCCATTAAAAGGATAAGAAACAGGGGGGCCTGGGGGCCTCAGTCGGTTAAGTGTCAACTTCAGTTCAGGTCATGATCTCATGGCTTGTGAGTTCTAGCCCCACATAAGGCTCTGTGCTGACAGCCTGCTTTAGATTCTGTGTCTCCCTCTCTCTCTCTGCCCCTCCCTGATTCATGTCTCTCTCCATCTCTCAAAAACGAATAAGTAGTAAAAAAAAAAGGATAAGAAGGAAACATTATGAGCAATTTTACTCCAGTTGCTTCAATAACTTAAATAAAGTAAATTATTTGACATAATGTCACTTTGGTTGTATTAAAGAATGTATTTATTGTTTTTTTTTAATTTTAGTTACCCAACATGCAGTGTTATATTGATTTCAAGAGTAGAAGTGACTGATATATCACTTACACACAACACCCAGTGCTCATCAAAACAAGTGTCCTCCTTAATACCCATCACTCATCTAGATCATCTCTATCCCCCCCACCACCTCCCTCCATCAGCCCATAGTTTGTTTGCTATCATTAAGAGTCTCTTGTGGTTTGTTTCCCTC
The DNA here is from genome assembly GCF_023721935.1 of Panthera uncia. NCBI lineage: Eukaryota > Metazoa > Chordata > Mammalia > Carnivora > Felidae > Panthera > Panthera uncia. The sequence continues at coordinate 7,021,221 of NC_064810.1, read as the reverse complement.
TCTTCTCTTCCCCCACCTTCTCATATATTCATTTGCTTTGTTTCTTAAATCCCACATATGAGTGAAATCATATAGTATTTGTCTTTCTCTGATTGACTTATTTCATTTAGGATAATACATTCTAGCTCCATCCAAGTCATTGAAAATGGCAAGATTTCATTCATTTTTTTTTGATGGCTGAGTAGTATTCCATTGTATATACATATTACATCTTCTTTATCCATTCACTAGTTTATGGACATTTGGGCTCTCTCCATAGGTACTGTTGATAATGTTGTTGTTGCTGCAAACATTGGGGTGCATGTACCTCTTCCAATCTGTATTTTTGTATCTTTGGGGTAAATACCTAATAGTGCAGTTGCTGGATCATAAGGTAGTTCTATTTTTAGTTTTTTTTAGGAACTTCCATACTGTTCTCCAGAGTGGTTGCACCAGTTTACATTCCCACCAACAGTGCAAAAGAGATCCCCTTTCTCCACATCCTCGCTGACACCTGTTTTTTCTTGTGTTGTTAATTGTAGCCATTCTGACAGGTGTGAGGTGGTATCTCCTGATGGTTTTCATTTGTATTTCCCTGATGATAAGTGGTGTCGAGCATCTTTTCATGTATTTATTAGCCTTCTGGATGTCTTCTTTGGAAAAGTGTTTACAAAAATACAGCATCATTCTTGACAGAAACCCTCAACAAAGTAGGGGTATGTGGGACATACCTCAACATCATAAAGTCCATATAGGAAAGACTCATAGGTAATATTATCCTCAATGAGGAAAAACTGAGAGCTTTCCCCCTATGATCAGTAACAAGACAAAGATGTCCACTGTTACCATTACTATTTAACATAGCACTGGAAGTCAGCCTCAGCAATCAGACAACAAAAAGAAATAAAAGGCATCCAAATCAGCAAGGAAGGAAGAAGTCAAACTTTCACTATTTGCAGATGACACGATACTCGATGTAGAAAACCTGAAAGACTCCACCAAAAAATTGCTAGAACTCATACACAAATTCAGCAAAGTCACAGGATATAAAATCAATGTGCAGAAATCTGTTGCATTTCTATACACCAATAACAAAGGAGCAGAAAAAGAAATCAAGGAATATATCCCATTTACAACTGCACACAAAACAATACGATACCTAGGAATAAAACTAACTAAAGAAGTGAAAGATCTCTACTCTGGAAACTATAGAATATTTATGAAAGAAATTGGAGAAGACACAAAGAAATGAGAAAGCATTCCATGCTCATGGATAGGAAGCACAAACATTGTTGAAATGTCTATACTGCCCAAAGCAGTCTACACATTTAAAGCAATCCCTATCAAAATACGACAAGCAATTTTCGCAGAACTAGAACAAACAATCCTAAAATTTGTACGGCACTACCAAAGACCCTGAATAGCCGAAGCAATCCTGAAAATTAAAAACATACTGGAGGCACCATGTTTCTGGATTTCAAGCGATATTAATTACAAAGCTGTAGTCATCGAGACAATATGGTACTAGCACAAAGATAGACACATAGATCAATGGAACAGAATAGGAAACCCAGAAATGGACCCACAACAATGTGGTCAACCAATCTTTGACAAAGCAGGAAAGAATAGCCAATGGAAAAAAGACAGTCTCTTCAACAAATGGCGCTGGGAACACTGGATGGCAATGTGCAGAAGAATGAAACTGGACCACTTCTTTACAGCATACACAAAAATAAATTCAAAATGGATGAGACCCCAAAATGTGAGACAGAAAACCATCAAAATCCTAGAGG
>NC_064810.1:6661189-6719349 GCF_023721935.1 Panthera uncia | reverse complement strand
AGTCGGACGCTTAACCGACTGCGCCACCCAGGCGCCCCTAAATTATTTGTTTTTAATGTTTATTTATTCTTGAGGGAGAGACAGCCAGAGCGAGAACGGGGTAGAGAGAGAAGGAGGGCAGAGAGAGAGAGGGGGACACAGAATCCGAAACAGGTTCCAGGCTCTGAGCTGTCAGCACAGAGCCTGACATGGGGCTCGAACTCAGGAGCCATGAGATCACGACCCGAGCTGAAGTCGAACGCTTAACCAACTGAGCCACCCAGGCGCCCCTCAAGGACATCATATTAAACTGAAGTTGTGGGAAGAAATTTCCACCTGGCCTGGGGACAAGAGCGTGGGACAGTCCTGGAAAGCCAGGGCTACCCCAAGGGTGGGCTCCAGACCAGCAGCCTCTGTGCCACTGGGGACTTGCTGGAAAGAAATGCTCAGGCCCCCCCACCCCCAGGCATCTGGAATCAGAACTTCCTGAAGGCAGTCAGGGATCAGGATTTACATTCTCCCTCCCTCCGGGTTTGAAAACCCTCCTGAGGCGACAATTCCCTAACTGCTTAGTACAAGGACAGTGCTCAGTCAACTGAGGAATCACTGGCTAACTAAGCCCTAAATCAATCACTAGGCTATCACCTTCCCCACCAGCATGTTGGTGGCAGCTGCCGATGACAAACAGGACCGTGGTCACAGTGCACATCTGAAGGGGACACACTGCTTGTGGCTGACTGAAAGGTGACCCACCGTGTTTTCTGCTTCTGCTCCTCCTTAAGGGAGCCCCACCCCCACATCTCTCAGAGGAACACCGAAGAAAGAGCTGGAACTTTCCACAGACAGTACAATCCATTAAAGACCAAAGGACAACTGAATATTATACGGCCTTGTGCAAAAAAGCTTTGAGGTCAAAGGTTACTGAACAACTACCCTGATGAAACCTTAACGTGACCACAATAATGCATGATCTTCTAGAAGTTTCTTCCATATGCCCACGAGTTAGGCATGACGTAGTCTCCAGATCAGTAAGCAGCTTCACTTCCGATAGGGTTGTGTATCAGTTTCCCAGGGCCGCCATAACAAAGTATGCCAGACGCAGGGGTTTGAGCAACTGGTCCTGGAGACCAGAAGTCTGAGGGGGGTTAGCGGGGCTCGTCCCTCTTGAGGGCTGTGAGGGAGAAGCTGCTCCAGGCCTCTCTCCCAGCTCCTGGGGGTTGCCGGCGGCTTCTGCTGTTCCTGGACTTGTAGATGCATCACCCCGGCCTCTGCCTTCGACTTCACACAACATCCTCTCTGTGTGTGCGTGCGTGCGTGCGTCTGTCTGTCTGCCTCCCAAGTTCCCCTTTTGATAAACACATCAGTCCTACTGGGTGAGGATCGACCCTATTCCAGCCTGACCTCATCTTAACCTGATTACATAAAGTGACACTGTTTCTAAATGACATCGCGTTCTGATGCACTGAAGGGTTAGGCTTCAACGTGCCCATTTCGAGAGGACACAATTCAACCCCAAAACAGATGGTTTAGTTTTAAGTACCAGGAAGCTGTAGCCAACTTTTCAAACATGACTGTTTATTGAGTTTAGTATAAGTAATATGTAAATATCTTTCCCGGCGAGATACAACTAAAATATTCAGCTGCACTTAGAGTACCATGGTATTAGCATAATCATAGAATGGTCTCTTAATTATAAAAAGATACTGTGTCCGCACTCCAATTAGAATTCCTAGCAAACTTTTCAGGTGTAAAGGCAAGAAGAAAATCACCGTCAACCTTTTGATTTCTATCCTCTCAGATATTTTTCTAAGTGTAGGTTTACAACTAGCGATGTATAAAATTGTTTGGCAAAAACTAATGGGATTTTCTGTGCACAGCATTTCAAAATTGGCTGTTTTCGCTAATTACATTGTGGCTGCTGTTCCACAGGGATGCATGTAGCTTTGCATCATTATTTTAACGGCCGCGTAGGACTCCCCTGCATGGCCGGGTCAGGGATTCCTCCTTATTGGTTTTTCCTGCATGTCAGGCACGTGGCCACCTCCGCACCTCTGTCCTCGGTCCTTGTGCCGGGAACGCCTCTTCCCCCCTTCATCCGCACGGCTGGCTCCCCTCACCTTCTGCAGGTGTTTCCCCAGACGCTGCCTTCTTTGTAGCCTCACTTTATGAAAACCGTCAACTCCCTCTTTCCAGCACCCCCTGTCCTCTGCCTGATTTTTCTCCATCTCACTCATCACCTACTACGTATTCCACGTGATCACCTTGGGAACCGCCTCCCTCACCAGCATGAAGGCTCTCAGTGGAAAGGGGTTGGGGCCATTCGGTCAGTTTTAGCCCCGGACCAAAAGCAATGCTCAGCATGGAGTAGGCACTCAAACTGTTCAGTGATAGGACCACCTTTTTATTACTAGAAAATCCGCTCCCTTCCAATGTTAAGAGCAAAGGTCTTCTTAAACTTGTCGAACTATTTACTCGGGAAACAAAACTAGAAATACGAATACAAAGGATACAAATGTTTTAAAAGTGTGTTGGTGCCTAATTTGTACCTCGCACTGCATTGTCAAGCCTTGCCAAGTTATAAACTGTAATTAGAAATTAAATTGCACATTATAAATTGTTTTCAGCTTCATTAACACACGGAAATCAGCCAACGATCTAACAGTAGCTAAGGGTATGATAATTCATCCTAAAACCTATCTAGTCCCGAGGTTAGACGTGTCATTGTCACACCCCCACCTGGAATTCACGGAGGGAAAATCTGATGTCACATTTTGATCCAGCAGACGGATGGGTTTGAGAGTTAGTTCTCAGGAGCCAACTTTTTAATAGCATGTTTTCAAAGCATCCTAGAAGTAACTTCCAAGGGGTAAAGTTGAGCCCATTTTACAGGATTTGGGGCTAACCAGTTAGACCATGGGTTAAAAATTCGGAATTGAAAGAAGTCTTTCTAGGGTCTTTTTCAGACTTAATACAATTTATCACATGTCACATAAACAGAGGCATGAGTCAGTCACAATTAAAATCCTGTGATTAGGGGACCCCTGTCTATCCTCTGCTATAGACAAACCAGTGTTTACAGCATTCCGATCTTAGTTAAGGAGTTAGAACTAAAATCTTCAGTTGTCCAAGTATTTGTTTGTTTAGGAAATGAGCTACTTGTAGGAAGTTATTAAGAAATTCACCACAGGGTGCCTGGGTGGCTCAGTCGGTTGAGCGACTGACTTCTGCTCAGGTCATGATCTCGCGGTTCGTGAGTTCGAGCCCCGTGTCAGGCTCCGTGCTGATAGCTCTGTGCTTCAGATTCTGTGTCTCCTTCTCTCTCTGCCTCTCCCCTGCTCTCTCTCGCTCTCTCTCTCTCAAAATTAAATAAACATTAAAAAAATTTCTAAAGAAACTCACTACACTTAAAATTTCCAATAAATTTCTTAGCAAACTTTTAAAAAGCTATTTTATTTGTTATTATTTTAAAGACTTTTATAGACCTCAATAAATTTCTTAGTATCTATTTATTTTCCTATTACTATCACCTTTTTAAAAAGTCTTTAAGCTTCATGAATTTCTCAGAAATTTCCTGGACCCACTGGAAGATTTCCAACCCTTGCAGTGATGTGGGACCATGTGATAGGCTCTGGCCACTGGTCTGTTAACAGAGGTGAAGGGCATCACTGGTGTTCCCCATATCATAGAGTACAGACATGAACTCTATGTGCTGGTCTTCCCCTGCTAAGGTGGCCCTAGAAGCCGTGTGTTGGTAGGACAGTACCCCAAGATGGTGGAACTTCTGTCAGCCACGATGCCTTAAGGACTATGTGATAGCACATGAAATAAACACTCATTAGGTTAGGTCACTGGGATTTGGAGTTCATTTGTTACCACAGCATGACTGTCTACCAGAGTGCCATTAATGGGGTCTACCATACCTCCTCGGAGTGCCATTAATGGGGCAACGACTTCACCATGGAGTTCTTGCATTCCCGGCAGGATGGCCCAACCAGGAACCTGCCTGCCATTGCTTTCACTCCTCAGGGCCAAAAGATGAAATATTTCCAATTTGACTACAACCCGTAGGCTTAGATACACACACATCAAAAGATAAGAACACAGGGGAAGTTCCCATACCATGAAAAGTTGCTTATGGTGCCTAAGTGGCTTTTGCTTCTTCTCACATATCTTGACCTTCTCTCTCACTATGCATCTTGGGTACATAACTGGACCCAAAAATGCATACTGCATTTAAGGGAGAAATAACCACTACATGTAGTATCAATGTCAGAGAGGAAAACACATCAGGGCAAGATCAAAAGGCCTCTTTGTTCATCCAAAAGAGATCTCCTGGGCTCACACTGACAAGAAGTGAGTCATGACTGCAGATTACTTTGATCAGATTTCTCTTCGAATAACACTGAAGTAGGTATTTCTAGAATTGTGGCCCATAGGAGGGCCATCTCCCTGACAGGGTTATGCACGAGCATGGACTAAGTTTTGCCTGAAACATTCCCAATCCCAAGGGAACGGGATTCTTTCATTCATTTGCTCCAAAACCATCTGTTTATTGAATGAATACCATATACCAGGCACTATTCTAGGTACTAGAAATACACTGATGAGTAAGACAAAGACCTGCCCCCAGGGCACTTACATCCCAGTGTGGGAAACAGATCATTTTAAAAAAAATCTATAAATAAATTTACAATCAGATAAAGGTACTTAGGAAAAGAAAAAATAACTGAAGAGATAAAATAATGGCTCTTTTTAGATGGCATGGTCCGGGCAGGGCTCCCTGGGATGATTTGTGAACAAAGAACAGACAAATGTGAAGGAGTGGGCCATATTGATTTCTTAGGGAGAATGTTCTGGGCAATGGGAACAGTGATCACAAGGACCCTGAGGTGGGAATGAGCACGGAATATTCTAGAACCAGCAAGAGCCAGTGTGGCTGCAGCAGAGTGAGTTAGTGGCTCTGGAAGGTAGGTCAGATCGGGTCTGGCCTTAGGAACCTCTGCAGGAGTTTGAACCTTATTCAAATTGCCAAGGGAAGTATGGAGTAGTATTTTTTTTTTCCAGTAAATGATATCACCTGATTTGTACGTAGGGGAAAGCACTCTGACTTCTGCTTGGAGAAGAGACTACAGGGGACCAAGAGTGGAAACAGGGGGGCGATGGAGGGGTTATTTTAGTATCCAAGAGGATCATCTGGATCTTAAGGCGCTAGGGGGCGGCAGTGCCTGGGTTCAGCTGGTTAAGCGTTCATGATCTCGTGGTCCATGGGTTCAAGCCCCACATTGGGCTCTGCTTGGGATTCCCTCTCTCTCCCTCTCTCTCTGCCCCTCTCCCACTCGTACCTTCTTTCTCTCAAATATAAATAAACTTTTTTTAAGAAGTGCTAGCGGCTGAGGAGATGGTGGGCACTTCGGGCTATATGTAGAGCCCACAGAACTTGTTGATGGATTAGATATGAAGGTAAAGAGGAGGAAACCGGGATGCCAAGGTCTGGCTCCTGAACACCAGGGTAAATGGCTATCCCATTACTGAACTGGGCAGCACTAGGGGAGGAGGAGACTTGAGGGAGGGAAGTGAGTGACAAGTGTCCTCTTACTCCTAAGAGGTTCAACAGCCTATCAGGTGGACTGACGTGTGTCTTTACTCCCTGTGTCAAAGTATACGTCACCACATTAAGTCCCTTTCGATAGTCTTGATTTAGACAGACATGGATGTAGCTGATATAAAAGTACCACGTTCTTCTTATAAAAAGCCAAATCAGGGGCACCTGCATGGCTCCTTCGTAAGGTCACATGGCTCTTGATCTCGGGGTTGGGAGTTCGAGCCTCACGCTGCATGTAGAGATTGCTTAATAAATAAATAAAAACTTAAAAAAAAAGTCAAATCATCCTGAACATTTTGGTACTCGCCCTTGCATCACTCTCTCTAAAAATAAAAACATACAGAGATACAGTTTTCCACGTGTGGATCCTATGTTAGACACACTGTTGTCATTGAGTGGCAGGTTCAGCCCTGTTATTTCTCAAGGGTAGGGTTCCCGACTTTTTTTTTTAACTTTATTCTTTATATTTTTGTGGATCGTTTATACCTCTTATTTTTATTATTATTATTATTTTAAATTTTGGCTTCTGTTCTTCTTTAGTTTTATTTTTAATGTTTTGTTTATTTTTGAGAGAGAGAGAGAGAGAACTAAGTGCTAGCAGGGGAAGGTGCAGAGAAAGAGGGAGACACAGAATCCCAAGCAGGCTCTAAGTTCTGAGCTGTCATCACAGAGCCCGACGCAGGGCTCGAACTCACGAACCACAAGATCATGACCTGAGCCAAAGTCAGACGCTTAACCGACTGAGCCACCCAGGTGCCCCTTGTTTACACGTTTTAAATGAACAAATACTTATTTACAGAACCACACACATACAGAAGTGGTCGAGTTCTCCAGTAAGACTCTTCTCACATGGGTAAAAAGACAGCAAGCCAGAATAGGGAGCAGAGGCTCTTGTGACACAGGGCAGGGGATGGAGAGGGACCCCCTCCAGTTTCAGAAACTGCACTGTGCTGCTGGGCTCAAATCTGAAAGACCTCGTTCACATTTAGCTGTAGGCTGCCCAGCACAGAATGAAATGCTAGCATGTTTTTATTTTATTTTTTAATTTTTTTGAGTTTATTCATTTATTTGGAGAGACAGAGAGTGGGGGGAGGAGGAAAGACAGGGAGAGAGAGAAGCCCAAGCAGGCTCCGCCATGTTAGTGCAGACCCCAACACAGGGCTGGATTCTAGAACCTTGGGATCAGGACCTGAGCCGAAATCAAGAGTCGGACGCTCAACCGACTGAGTCACCCAGGTGCCCCAAATGCCAGCATTTCTTTAAGTGATGGGAATACACCGTGGGAGAAGGGCCAGGCTGGTGCAGGAAATAAAACCATGGGAAAGAACAGTGAGGAAACAGGGAACTGTCTTGGAGAAGAAAAGAGTGAGGATTAGTCGGGAGGGTGGGCGGGGGCATGAGTGGATTGTCCTCATGTATTGGGAAAAGGCATTTACACATTCTTTGGGTTTTAGTAGTTCTGGAGGGTCTAAGACCAAGGGGTAAACTCTTCAGAGAGGCCGAATGTTCCTCCAGGAGAGGAAGAGGCATCATCAGTTCCCCAAATCACTAATACACGGACAGTTACATGCCCAACTGGTACACAGCCATTTCTGACAGCAGTGAGAGAAGGCGGGAGGGCAAGATTTTTCTAACCGTGCGTTTGACTTCGATGGGATTCACTTTATAGTCTGCAAGCTTCTGAAGGAAAGCGGACAATGTAAAGATCTGCAAGAGTAAATGATCTTCCAAGTCCCTTCACGGTTTAGAATCCAGGGTTTTGCAGTCACGTCTAAGCATAAAATTTCCCTTCTCAGAAAATGCTCGAAGTATCTTAATACTTGCTCAAAAGGACTCATTGATCTCTGTTTGGGCAGCAGCTGAACTGAAGCCCGTGCCAAACATTCATGCCAGAGAACAATGACGGGGCCCACAGACATGAATATTAATGACAAATCATCATCATCTAGACTTTCCTTCTTGGGGCGGTGGGCAGAGGGTGGGTTTCAGGTGGGCCCTACCTAGAGCAAGGTTAAACACGGACGGCAGCGTCTGAACACACGTAGCTCACAGGACCGTTGGCGGGCTTGAGGCGCCCGCCCTACACATCTGGTGACCAGTGGTGTAGACTCCCCACGGAAGGGATATCAAGGCGTCATTATTCAAAGTGACCCTCCCTCAATTGGGATAATCAGAAACAGTTCACAAATCAAATAAGCCATAAGATTCTTCATCTTCTCTAGGTAACCTCCCTGCCTGGTGACATCACTCAACATGTGGTGACATGGTTTTTCCACAACCTTTTTTTTTTTTTTTTCCAAGATTGGAATCTGGCTGAAGGCTAAAATTACCACTTAAAACAAGGGTTGACCCTTCCTTGACACTGTGAAGGAGGGTCTGTGTCAATAGCGATACCCGTACCCCTCGGGCTCCCCAGACGGAAAAACCTCTGCTTTGCTTTTGTAGGACATGCTCCTCCTTAACTGGTAAAAAGACTTTTTTTTTTTAAGGACCTAACTGAATAGAGAGATACCAGCTTTAATTGTTTTATAAGTCTGGCTTGGATAGATTAAGGCAATCGCTATTTTATATGTAGAACAGGGGCAAAGAAATCGCAAGAGATTAAAAATCGTGTTCTTGTGGTTTTCTTTTAAAAGCTGCAAATTTGAATTCAATTTAAAAAATCATGGCATGGGGACAAAATACGAAAGAACAAAGCTGGGAAAAATGTCCGGACCATTCTTCAGAGTCAAGTGCCGCTGTGAACGTGCATGTTTCCAATTACACATTACGGCTCGGCGAGCTCCAGGAGACATATTCAGACAGAACCCGAACGCAGGGTGTTAAACAGGATCCAGCCCAGCAAAAGCTTCACAAAGTCTCTCTTTCCATTGAAACAACTGTGTAGGCAATTCAGTTCATTTCAAGAAAGGAAAACTTACATGAAAAAGAAAAAGAGTATTATGTGATTTCTCTCTTTCGCCTCTGAATACAAAGTTAGGTTGTGTTGGTAGACGAGCCAATAGTTTGTATTTTCTTGGTTGCTTTCGGGACAACAGCACTTAGGAAGAGAGTAATAAAGAAAACGCAATTCTTGTTCAGACAATCTGAAATACCAAAGGAGAAGACCTCTCTTCTGTTAGTCACAGGTACAGAGGGACAACCGATGATAATTGAACGCACACATGGAAGTTTTGACAAGATAAACTTGTTACCTACGCATCAAGATAACTGGCTTCGCGCTACAGAAAATTATATCGGGTTTTTTTTTCACATAATAAAGGCAACACACCTAGAGATGGAGAGTGTCTTTTAGGGGGAAAATGTATCTGTGGGCTTCCATTTTAATGGCTAGCCAGTAATTCCTGAAGCTGCCAATAAAGCTTAGTTCATAAAACTAAAAGAGGCCTCCACACCTCGCGTTACCCCCCTTTTACCTGAAACAATCCTACTTTGGAAGCAGGTAGCTCTCTGCGGAGGATTCTAAAGGGGGAGCTTTATGCAAAACACTGGAACCTTGGGAGACCTTCTGTAAGAAGAAGAGCTAAATGCCAAGATTCCTGATCTCAGTCCCTGGCCTCGACGTGCTCACCCTGAGAACAGATCGGCCCCAGGCACCTCGGATATTCGGAAGAGAAGGAAGCTTTCACAGTGGCGTTGCCTTCGCACACTCTCTCAGTACCCTCCTTTCCATCCACACCTGGAAATCGACGGTCTCTAAGGCCAGCAGAAGTCACTGGGGTCCTGATGTTCTCAGTGGCGATTCACACAGGAGGCGGACTCAAAAGGAATGTAAAGAAATCAAACAAAAAAATTCCATCAGCTGACCGCACGCCTCCCACTGCCGTATCAGTTGTCAACTGACTTTAGAGACTTCCGGTAAAAATTAACGACCTAGGCAGCCACAGAGCCTCCTGAGGGTACCATCTCTGTTCCAGCTCTGTGTTCCCTGACCTTGGAAGGCAGCAAAACGCCTGCTGAACTAAAGTGAACTAAAGCACTCTAAGACTTCGGACTTCTAAATCAAAGGATAGACACAAAAACTTGGCATTTTTCAGAAAATAATTGGGAAAACCCAGGGCTGATGCCCACGCAAGGTCGCAGAACGCCTTTTCCTGAAAACAGTTCCGAACAAGATAAGCAGAAACCCGCCTCAGTAATGGGAACCCAAGTCAGCACGTGGCCAGGGAACAGCTCACCTGGAACGCACAATCGGGTGTCCTCACCCCGGAATTTGCCGGTGCTTTCCTGCGATCGATAAACCAGCCATGCTCTTACATACATGCAAAAAAGGCGACCCATTGAAAAACGCACTTCTTATTTTAGCTTTTTTGTGTCCAAGTCCAAGAAGCCTCGCACAAACCATCAAAGACTTTTCAGTAGTTCTTCCAAACGCACGTACGGGCAAAGGCTCCTACACTCCAATACTTTTCAATGAATCCTCTAAAATGAAGGTTTTGAAGATGCTTGCCAATGGAACGTCCTGCCTCACAGCTATAAGATTTTTTAAAAGGCATTCAGTTTAAATTAATATATTTGGCCAGACAACCGTATTAAAATTTTTGTTATTTTTTCTGTTATAATGGTAGCCTGTGGTATGACTAGTCTTCTTCAAAAATCTGTAGAGTTATTGCTTCTCTCTTGCCTGGGGTACATCATGTGGTTTTCATTTGAGTGCGTTACACTGCAATACCTCATTAAAACAAACACTTAGGCTAAACGAAAGTCTTCATATCATGCCACGAAGGGCGTAAACTCCCTTAGAAAGTGTCGGAGCCTCGTAACTTATTGCAAACCACTCTTATACCAGCTGCTAAACTGATATTTAATTCTGCTGGGTGATGTCACAGTATCCACGGTCTTAAAACTGCCTGCCTTTGGCAAGTATTTATTTTTGCTTATGCAGTAAGCAAGGGAAGTTTCAGCAGTAAACAGAGCCACTTTCTCCTACGCGAGAAACACTTTCCCCAAAACACACGCGCGCGTGCGCGCACACACACACACACACACACACACTTCACTCCTACTTGTATTGCCACAAACAGTCGTAGTACATTGCGTGCAAATAAACTCTTTATAACGCGCCTCTCTCCTGCTGGACAGCTCCTCCACTCAAGGATTTCCCCCCACAGACAATATCGTCGCAGTCTCTTCTGATCATCATGGTCTGCATACCCTCCTTGAAAGACTTACCTACTAATCTTAACCTCTCTTTGGACCCATAAGTCACCGTCAAAAGGAATCCATTTCTCCTCTTTAAAAAAACACAAACAAACAATTTCTACTATGTTGCTTTTAAGATTTGAGAGAAGAGGTCATTTTGGACGCTTCGCTGAAGTCGCTTTGCCAAAACAACACTTGATTCAGTTCTCAAAAGTCACACATAAGAAGCCTCTGACGTCCCAATACAGTCTGCTTTGAGGAGTGATTTCTCAAAAGGCAGCGAATGACTGAAGAAAAGCAACGGGCACTTAATAGCTTCATTCATTAATCCTAAAAAGAAAAGCTTTGTACCCCACACCCAAAATGACGGCTACTATAAAAACAAAAACAGAACATAAGTGTTGGCGAGGATGTGGAGAAATCGGAACCCTTGTGGCACCGCCGGGGGTAACGTAAAATGGTACAGCCGCTTTGGAAAACAGTATGGAGGTTATTCAAAAACCTAAAAAAATGATCCAGCGACTCCACTGCTGGGCACATACCCAAAAGAATTGAAAGCAGGGATGTGAAAAGATATTTGCACACTCACGTTCACGGTAGCATTATTCACAATAGTGGAAAAGCAAATGCAACCCAAGTGTCCATCAGGGAGGCACGGAAAACCCGAATGCACCGCATACACACGATGGAATATTGGTCAGCCTTAAGAAGGAAGTTCCGACACCTGCTACGACATGCATGAACCTTGAGGGCATCAGGCGGAATGAGATACGCCAGGTGATAAAAAGACAAACGACTCATGATTCCACCTCTACGAGGTCCCCAGAGCAGTCAAATTCGTAAAGACAGAAAGTAGCGTGGTGGTTCCCGAGGGCAGGGAGAGGACGGAACAGGAAGTTGTTGATTCACGAGTACAGAGCGTCAGTTTTACAAGATGAAAAAGTTCTGGAGGTTGCACAACAACGTGGATGTGCTTAACATTAGCGAACTGTACACTTAATAACGGGTACGATGGGTCACTTTTATGGTGCACTTTACAATTAAGAATGAAAACCAAATTAAAAATGAAAGATTTTTTAGCACCTGTTACAAACAAAAAAAACATGCGGTATCTCACACTGACGACTGCTTCATGATTTCCAAAGCCCCTTTCCCCGTGTCCTCCTTCATACAGCAGGTATTTACAGAGACCCCCCAGTGTGTAAACCGATGAGCCGGGCAGCCCAGAACACCCTCGCCCACAGATGAACCCGGGTGAGCTCCATCCTGGGAGGAATATACTGGTAATTTAAAGAAAAATGTGCCCAGCGCCGCATTTTCCAATGCAATTGCGATTTCAAATATTCTGCCATGTTGGCCCCATAAATTCACTTGCATTTGTAAGTTAGTGGGCTTGACTTTGGTGCAAGCTCCCTTTTCGTAAGAGAGGTACAGATAACACGCTACGGCGTCTCAGAGGTAAAGGAACTTCCTGTTATATCCACAGGAACCCATAAGGAAATGAACCCATAAGGAAATGAACACAACCCATAAGGAAAGGAACACAAGTCGCGGTGGTTTTTGTATCTACTATCTTCTCTGCTTCTCTGCCCTGCCTGAGGACCCCATCCGAGGCTTTTGTATCTGACGACAGGCGTCACATGAGTGGTGAGCCGTCCCCTCCCCCTGCCCCCCCCAGGGAAGGAGCTCACATGAAGATTCTCAGCAGACTATGGCGAAATGCCCTGCTGGTGAATTAGCCCTAAAAACAGACTCTCCAGGTAGATGGTGACGTTGTCTCCAACCAAACCTAATGTACACGCAGTGGCTCTGGGAGCCACCAGAGCCATACAGCTGCATCACCATCCAGAGCCCAAACCTGGCGAGGGAACCCGAGCGAGGCTGAGCCATTTGGGGAAGCACCTCACGGGGAAACAATTGTGGTTTCCAGGACGGCCATTCTCTGCCGGGCCCAAAATACTCCTCTTGCTTATCTACCTTGAGAACACCTCCCCCTCCTTCCACACCCACCTAGCCTCACACTAGGGGAAGCCTCCCTCTGGAATGTCACCTCCTCTTCCACGTGCCCTGGCGCTTTGTGAGTCCTCTATGAAAGCACCTGTCGCAAGACCACATCCACCAACCATGCTCGGAGGCGACAGGCCACGCCACCGACCGTTCAGAACCCAACACCCAGCATGGTGGATGGAAGGGCGTGTGAGATGAGACAATGGCGGTCTCATCGGTATTCATACTCCAAATGCTACATGAAAAATGTGCAACCGGCCGCAGCCAATCTGTACTAAAAATGCCCAAAACTAGGGCGCCTGGGTGGCTCAGTCAGTTAAGCATCCGGCTCTCGATTTTGGCTGGGGTTGTGACCTCACGGTCCGTGGAACGGAGCCCCCCGTCGGGCTCTGCGCTGACAGTGCAGACCCTGCTTGAGATTCTCTCTCTCCCTCTCTCTCTGCCCCTCTCCAACTCCTGTGCCCTCTGTCTTTCTCAAAACAAATAAAGAAGCATGAAGACAAAAAATGCCAAGAGCTGATTTGGCTGAAATTATTTCAACCCTGAAATTTCTTTTTACAAGTCAGGTCTTCCCTGAACAGCAGCAACAACAAGAGATCAATTTAACTGATGGACTTTTCTAGCCGATCAAATCTCAGAATTCCGTGCTATGGGAGGGAAACAGAATTAAACGTGTCTTCCAGTCCTCCTGGGTCTAGCTGGGCTTCCTTCCTTCACGGCACCCAGACCACGGAGATGGGAGAGTATCCAAAGTGACCAAGCGGTCACTGAGAAAGGGGCCCCCCCCCCTCCAGTCACTGCCTGCTTCAGCACTCAGCTGTAGTGGGAGAGGCACTGGCCAGCGCAATCCAGATTTCTGGAACCGGCGTCCAATTGTCTGGTCAGAATCTTCTAGGGCTACGCGGCTAAGAGAGTGAACTGGTCTGTCAGCTCCCACAGTGTCAACGGAGTCATGCGAGTTCACAACGTACCACAGCAATCTGCTCTCGGCCACGGGGCCAGGCGTGACTGATACTGGCCCGGATACTGGGGGACAGGAGCTGCCCTGTGCTCCTGCGTATACACCAAAGTCAAAGAGCTCCGTGGGACCCTTGTTCAAGCTCTGCTGTGGACTCACACGTGGCCAGCAGGGCAGCTACTTGGCTTCTGTGAGATCCGTCTTCCATTCTGTGAAAGGGGACTGAGCTCCTGTCATAGCTGCAAAAATCCTCTCCCCAGGACCACAGGCTGCCCAGTCTATGCAGGACCACCGGGCCACCAGAGCAGCAGCTAAGCCTTCTCAGGCAGGAATAAGTGGGCTTGCTCAAGCTCTCAGAATCCGAGATTTCTCACCTACAAAATGCAAAAGAATAATGCTTCTTCGACCTCCGTCACAATAGTGCTGGTCAGAAGCTGACCTATTTGCAGACGCTTCAGTGATATGACGAGGCTCTAAACTAACGTGCAGGATGATGGTCCCATTCTCCACCTGTATTTCTTTATATTTTTTAAATTTTTATTTACTGGTGTGTGGGAGAGAGACAGAGTGTGAGTGGGGGAGGAGCAGAGAGAGGGAGACACAGAATCGGAAGCAGGTTCTAGGCTCTGGGTGATCAGCACAGAGTCGGACACGGGGCTTGAACTCATGAACCACGAGTTCACGACCTGAGCCGAAGGCGGACGCTTCACCGACTGAGCCACCCAGGTGCCCCTCTCCACCTGTATTTTAACTCACTGAACACCTCCTGAGCCCACAGGGAACGCAACCAAAATAGTAACTTCTAGAACTGCGTTGTCCTTATGGTAGCCACTAGCCCCCTGTAGCTACTGAGCCGCTGAAGGTGGTTGGCCCAAATTGAGATGCACTGTGTAAAACGCACCTCGGAGTTTGAAGATTTAGAACCCCAAACAAGTAAAACATCTCATCATAATTTTTATACTGGTTACATATCGAAAGGATTCTACGTCAGATATCCTGGACTGTCCGGGAAGATACCGAGGCAGTATTTAAAATATATACATGATTTGGCAAACGTGATTAAAATGAAAGTCACTTTTTTTTTTTTAACTCATACCCTTCTTAATGTGGCTCCTAGAAAACATAAAATCAAATGCACGCTTCCATTCCGATGCAGAGAACCTCTGAGTTATTTTTGAACGTGGGAGGACGGAAAGAAACCAGTGACTAAACCCCCAGAAGTGAAAAGTTCCAGATATCTGAAATCACGACTGTGTTTGCTGATGGGGCCGTGTAGAGCCGATTCCTGAAGCCCCTGCCTCGGCCCCCTCCCCCGCCGGCTCCTGCCTGCACTTGGGCAGAGCAGTCCTGGGCCATGAACGCCCCCGGGCCCCAGAGGCGGCCTGTGCTCTGACCCTGGGGCCCGTCCACGTCCTGGGGGAAACACTCCCCGGGTCTTTCTTCCCCTCCGGGTCTGATGTGCGAAAAGGGCACCTCGACTGTGACTTTTTTAGCCTCACACATTTGGTTTCTTTCACAAAATACGGACGAAATCATTTAAAGTGAGCAGCATTTGGCGTCTTCACGATGTTTTGTAATCACCACCTCTATCGGGCTCCAAACCCTCAGCCCGAAAGGAGACCTCGTGCCCGCTAAGCAGTCACTGTTTTGTGCGCAATGGTTTGCCTTGCCTTTAAGTTAAAATTTAAATGACATGAATGAACTACAAGCCCACGGTGAATGAACTAACGCCTCTCAAAATCCCGACGTAGGCGGATTCACCTACAATGTGACCAAAGCCACTGACGGGGCGGACACGGCAGTGGAATGACCTTCCCCTTCCCCCCCACGGGGGGAAGCAGCCAGGAGTCAGGCCCCACGATCATCAGTTGGATCGAAACACCCCCTCATACAGCAACACACATTCAGGCAGGAGACCCTGCCTTCCAGATCTTTCCAAGAGCCCTTGTTGTCTCAATGTGATCCCTCCTGGGTCTTCTGAGTGTAAAACTCTTCATCCTGCCTCCAAACATACCGGCCTCGTGTCAACTGCCTGATCGACTTCTCAGCTCTGAGTGAGGGGACATTGTGGTGATGACCCTGGAGGCTGGGTCACCGGTGAGATCAGCAAGGTGCCTGAAGAGGGCGGGCGCCGGGCGGGGGGGGGGGGGGGGGCGCCACATCAGGACCCAGGTCACCATGTGGCGGAGTTCTGGAAGACAGTGCTGCACTGGCCAGCACCCCCGGCGAAGGGACTGGGGACGAAGACTCCAGTACACTTGACCCCTCACCTGACTGGACGTGGTTACCTTTCTACGGAGCTCACGGGGCCTTTCTGGAGCAGAGCACAATGCGAGGGGAAAGCGTGCCACTGTGTGTGTCTGTCTTGACTTTGTGCACGAGGTTTCAGAGTGCTGTTGAACCCATCTGGATGAAAGATGTCATCCAATTATGAATTCCTATTACTCTTTTTATTGCCTTGTAAGAGTTCTGATGCTGGCTTTTACATGCCCACATGTTTCTGTTTAAGCCGCTTCATTCAAATCGAATTTGAAGAAAAGTCCAGATTACCCAACCACAATGACCTGAGTCAAAATCCCTTCAATCATTTTGGTAATCCAAATAAATCGTGAGCACGAAGGTGGGTTGCCTGCATAGCTCTGTCTAAAAAACGCATGTCTCTTATTTCACCTCCCCTTCTTATAACACACTTAATTATACTGTATTTATAATAACGGGACAGCCTTACTTCTCGCCACATATTGCCACTTGCTGTTGGATCAAATAAGCCCTACGAGGTGGACACTAATCGCTAATATTATCTGAAAAAGCAACATAACGTGAATTGTAAGGCAATGAGTCAGGCTTCAGGAGAATCTTGAGCAGCTTAAAATTTATTTTGTGAACTGCTGAGATTAAAACGCCATCGGATTTATTCCAAAAAAAAAAAAAAAGTTTTAGTTCAAACTGATTTAAAAAACAGATCGAATTAAATATATAACTTGTAGTGTGTTTCACATCAGAACTTGTGCGATTCAATTAGAATGCCTGTCACTCTTCTTAAAAATAGATAATCTGAAAATATCAACAGCTTTGAAGTAAAAATACTACACACTGTCAGGTCTATCACTTAATCTGTAAAGCTATCAAGATGGCCTGAGATTCTCCAACATAAATTGCTCAAATTACTGACTTTTCTTTGTGTGTATTTTCTCATGGCTTGTTTGTGAATTCACTGATAGATCTGCTAGGATTCTCCAAAGGCTAAAGATGTTTATGGGACAAGTGACATCATTGCCCTGACAGGCTTAACTATGTTTATACCAACTGGGCTTAGTGGGTCTTCAAAACATGGTTCTAAAATCTCCGTTATTATGTAGCTTAATGTGTTCCTGATGTTTCTGGAGTAATGGACTTCTAAAAATAGAGGAATCGTTTGTTAAGAGAAAATGAACTACTTGTCCGATCTGTCTTACGCATGACTAATTCACGTTCTTCCAAGAGACTATGACATTTAACCTGCGAGTACCAATGGCGTGATAGAACAAAAAGAAAAACCAAAGCCAAAACACTAAAAACACTAAGTAGGTGTTCCATGCAAGAAACTGCTACCTGAAACATAAAAAAGATGTTTTGTTAAAAAAAAAAAAAATACCCACGGAAATAGAAGAAATGTCTTGTTACCGCTAGCAAATTTACTGTTACCAGTTTGAAACCAGTTAGAAGGTTTTCAAGTGTGTTTTTGCTACCTGGGAGTCTTCGGGCAAAAACCCACAAGGTGAGCACACCTGACGTGGCCACAGAGTTTAGTGATGAGAAGTTCTGTCCTTTGAAATTTAGCTCCCCCGGTGGGTGGCCATTGGGAGAGAACTGATCTCTCTATGGGGCTGAAAGCCCCCTTTCCATAGCTTCCCCCACTGACACAGGTTCCGTCCTACATCTATGCAGAATGTGTATAATTTGTCTTAGATGCCATAATATCTAAAATGTTCATCATGCTCCCCAAAACCTTCTCATCTCCGTGCCAACCATCCCTCAAAATGCCCTCCAGACGACAAAATCTCACATCGTTACCGTTCTGGTCACATTCCTGAAATCCTATTCTATTTACCGATATCCCTGTGGATGCATCAACTCTGCACAGGTTGAAAAATAAAGAGCCTATACCAAATTATTAGGGGGGGGGAGTGTCTCCAGATAGAACTATGGACTGTGTCTATTTCTATCTTCTTCTGCTCTTCTGTGTTTTCCCAATATTCCGCAGTGGGCATATGTGACTTTGACAGCCAGGCCATTCGATATTCATTCACTCGCCCCCCATTACTAAGCACCCATGACGGGCCAGGGACGGTTGTGTGAAATGAGCACGCAGCCACAAACAAGAGAAATGAAAAGCCCTGTCCTTGTGAACTTACCTTCTCATTGGAGGACACGTGCAGTGAATGAAAAGAAGAAGGAGGAGAGGAAGGAGGAGAAGCAGTAGTGGTCGTGTGAACAGCATGGGAGGAGGTGACGTAAAACTGAAGAGGGGCAAGAATGAAGTCGGTGGGGGGGGGGGTCACAGAAGTGACGGGGTCGGACGGTGTAGGGCCCCTGGGGTGACCTGAGTCTACACTGCCGGTGAGGCCGAAAGCCCCTGGAGGGTTTGCAGCAGTGGAGTGGCACGGTCTCAGTTGATGCTTTAACAGGTCGCTTTGGGTGCGTGTGGAGAGCAGAGCCACGAAAGGTCAGAGCAGAAGAAGGAGCAGGGGCCAGGAGGGCGGAGCTCGGATCCACATGCAGGGCAATGGGGGCCCAGCCCAGAAGGCCAGCAGCAGACAAGCGCCCACGTTCTGGTTCAGCCACCGGGATTTGTGGAGAGAACCCAGTTAAAAGACACGTCTGGAGCCAAACACGACGCTCCCAAGGCGGCCTTACGACACAGAAGAGATAGGGTTTTACGTTTCCTTTCTCGGCGTATCTTTTTCCAGCCAACGCAGAAACCCTCCCGTCGGGCCAGCCAACATGCTGAGAACGATTAAGGAAGGTACACTGCCCATGCGGGACTGGACCCGCCGAGGGCGAAAGGCTCTCCAAGTGCCACTGCTTGTGTCTAACCACAGCCTTCCCTCCTCCGTCTTCCCTCGCTCTGCCTCAAATCCCCTGCACCCTCGCCAAGGCTCCTTGATGGTCTCTGTTCTCCCAGATCCTTGATCAACTGATGGCTTCACGGACGCCCCGTGGGCAGCCCGTTACCTTCCAGAACACTGACAGCTGTCATCTCCTTCCTAACCCCACGGCCGGCCACCCCCTCGGCCTCCTTTCTCCACCCGGCCCCCCCAGACAAAGCAGTGCTGCCCAGGTCACACAACTGTACCAGTCGGGTCTACCATAAATCCCGGAAAGGCCTAAACTCTTTGGAACCTACTTCTTTCTACACCTTAACTTTTTTTTTCATTCATTTCTTTTTTCTTTTTTTAACGTTTTTTATTTTTGAGACAGAGAGAGACAGAGCATGAATGGGGGAGGGTCAGAGAGAGAGGGAGACACAGAATCCGAAACAGGCTCCAGGCTCTGAGCCGTCAGCCCAGAGCCCGACGCGGGGCTCGAACCCACGGACCGCGAGATCGTGCCCTGAGTCGAAGTCGGACGCTTAACCGACTGAGCTACCCAGGCGCCCCAATTTCATTCATTTCTAATTCACTTCCTGTGCAATACCCAGCACGGCTGTTGGAGCCCTTGCATTTTCCTGCTCCTTACCCCAAACTCACTTCACTCACAGAGGATGACCTTGTTCTCTGTCTCATCAAGAACACCGAAGCCACAAAATGTAAATTCTTTCACCACGAGCCTCTCACTCTTGAGATTTTTCTGTAGCTCCACACATAGTCTTCCAGTTTTCTCTTGACTCAGGGGAGAAACTCCCCTGCACCTTTCCAAATTTAACCCTCCATCTGTGCCCTGGATGCAGACGCTGTCACACTGTCTTTCCCTGTCTTTCCCTTCCACTGTCTTTCCCTTCTGCATCTTCCATATTTCTTTCTGCGATGGGTGTTTTCCCCGTGTAAGAGAAATGTCTTCTATCCTAAAACAAATCATCCGAACCATCGCTTGACCCCACTTAAGTGAACATTCAATATCCCACCTTCTCTTGTCTCAGCCAAAGCTAGTTGAGCCACGAAGGCACTCTAACGCTCTGACACAATGGCAAACATATTTAGCCCTGGCCTTTGCCACCATATTTCTCAAAAGATCAGTCAACACTCTGCCGTCTTTAAAAAATTTGTTAATGTTTATCTATTTTTGAGAGAGAGAGAGAGAGAAAGAGAGAGACCTAGCATGAGTGGGGGAGGGGCACAGAGAGAGAGGGAGACACAGGATCTGAAGCAGGCTCCAGGCTCTCAGCTGTCAGCACAGACCACGATGCAGGGCTCGAACCCAGGAACTGTGCGATCACGGCCTGAGCCGAAGTCGGACGCTTAACCGACCGAGCCACCCAGGCGCCCCGACACTCCACCATTTTGCCTGCGTTTTCTTTACTTCCAAGATGGCTTCTAGAGAACTCTACTGAAAGATCCTGCACGATGGAACCACACTCACTCCCAAGAATGAGACTCTGCCCTCGTTCAGTGGTCTTCAAAATCCTCCAGCCCCTCACGGTCTTCCTGGTTCCAGTCCACGTCCTGAGCTGGACGTCGCTACTCAACTCTTAAGACACAGGTCAGAAACCAAGTTCCTCAGACTTCTCCAGGCTTCTGTCTTCTAACTCTATCTCCTTCTCGGGAACCTTCTTATCCCAAGAAACGGCACCCCATCTTCCAGGCCTCCAGGCCTAGCCTTCAGTAATCCTTAGCTTCTCCCTTATCCTGATGCCTTGGACCCCATGAGTTTCAAAAACAGATCTTCTGCATATGGTACCTCAGTACCATCGCCCTCCTCCATCTTCCATGTCCCACATCATGTCCCTTTGTCTGTAAGGCCTTTATCTTACTCAAGATGCATGGCACCCTCCCCTTTAATATCCCATAGACTTAAAAAAATTCCCTCTTACCACACCCACTCATAGTAGAACTCCTTGTGCTGCGTCTGCCTTCTCCAACTCACACTGAAGTGCTCCAATTATAGGAATCGTGTTCTGTTTCCTTTCTGCCCACCGCAGAGCCATCCGCTATGCAACGAGGGCTGAACTGTGCTTCCTTCAGTCTTGTTTTCGCACACCAGGTGTGTACTCGTGCGACAGTGCAACGGGCAGCGTTTCCTACACAGCATCTGTCGGCCACACTGACAATGTTGTGACCTGAGCTCAGTTTTCAGTGCCCACACCCATAAGAGAAGTGTTTGATGGCCCTACTTTGGGGCCAAGACATTTTTCCTCCTAACCACTGTGTCTACATCAAAAGAAACCAGTAACAGAGAGTTGGGAGAAGCTCTAAAGAGCAAACCGGTCCAGCTCCCAGGCCCCATCCCCACAGAGAATGCTTGCACAGTGCACATGAACGGCACCTGCTCCTGGGCTCAGCTTCCCAGGAACAGCTGCACATCTTCTGAGGACACTCAAAGTGCATCGTAGCGAATGCCCGGGCGGAGCCTCCCACCGAATCCGGCTGTCCGTCTCCTGCTGAGCTCCTTCCCTTCCTGAACATTTCTTGAGAATAAGAATGATGTCAAATTAACCCAATTATTTCTAGTACCTGGGAAAAATGAATCCATGATGACTTATTCTCTTGTTTGGGGATGGCTATATGAACTGGTTCTCAACCCAAGGACAACCATGGGGATTAATATACCCCGAAGGTGATTTTGCTTATCTGTAGGCAGTGAGCCTGTTTGTAGAATTTCTTGTTATAATTTCTTGAGCCAGAGCATGAGCTTGGGTGTGGGAAGAAGGAAGAGTGTAAGGAGTGACCCACATGTCGCTGGCCTCGCCTGTCCCGGATCGCTGCTGAGTCAGTTCACAAGGTTAGATGAAGAGATGTGGGTTTTCTGCCATCTTCTCGACCTCAAGTGTCCTGATTTGGTATTAACAGCCAGACTCCCATGTATGTGGACATGGACTTGTTCTTGTCAAGATATTTGGAACTGGGTTAGTGATGAAAGAGAGCATGCTCTGCAATTGCACAGCAAAGTCTCCGTGGCTGACAATGTGTGCGGGCTACAGATGACATTTGTAAGCCCCTCTACCAATTCACTACAATAAGGAGAGCATCAAATGTATCCCCACAAGACAAGAGGGAATGTTGGCTCCAAGTAAAAATGGTGCCACTGAGCCACCGGGAAAGTTCTCCTAACAGGAAACAAAAGAACAGCGAAGATCAGCAGTGAGTTCTTAACCATAAAAGAGGGCAACCGGGGGGCGCCTGGGTGGCTCAGCCGGTGAAGCGTCCGACTTCGGCTCAGGTCGTGATCTCGAGGTTTGTGGGTTCGAGCCCCGCGTCAGGCTCCGTGCTGATGGCTCGGAGCCTGGAGCCTGCTTCGGATTCCGTGTCTCCCTCTCTCTCTCTGCCCCTCTCCCACTCATGCTGTCTCTCTCAAAAATAAATAAACATTAAAAAAAATTTTTTTTTTAAAGAGGGCAACTGGATTCTGGAAATATGTGCCATTAGCACCAAAATCCCACCTCAGATTTTGCTGGCTCGTGGATGTTTTTGTTCTGTTTTGTTCAATAGTTTACTTTGTGGAAACTGATTTGCTTTCCACACGCAAAAAAAAGTGCTGTTATAACCACATATCTCTACCACAGAAAGATAAATGATGCCCTTAGCCCATCCCGCTATACCCTTGACCATACATCTAACAAGCCAAGAATATTCCAACCCTAGAAACACTGTTACTATAACCAGAATTTGTAAGACTGCACCATTGTGAATTTGTGGCAATTTTCATATGTAAGGGATAATCACACATAACAAAAAGCACAAAATGCACAAAACATTACATCATCTTTCACTTCCCGTCTAATTAAACCCATGAGTGCTATGCAGAAAAATATTTAAGATATCTAAAGTTATGGAATCATAGTTGTTCTACATCAAAAGTACTTTCGTGGGGTGCCCGGGTGGCTCCGTCAGCTAAGCATCTGACTTCGGCTCAGGTCATGATCTCACGATTCGTGAGTTCGAGCCCCGCATCAGGCTCTGTGCTGACAGCTCAAGCTCGGAGCCTGCTTCGGATTCTGTGTCTCATTCTCTCCCTGTCCCTCCCCCACTCACGCTCTCTTTCTCTGTCTCTCAAAAATAAATAAATTTTTAAAAAAATTTTTTAAGTACTTTCATGATATGCATAATGATATCTTGCCCCCCCAAATTTACCACGTCACTCTCTCAGTCTTTCTTCTGGAAAAGGGGGAATAGCTGCAGAGGTGAAAATTATAGCTCCTTTCAGCTCAGTGAAAGCAAAAACCTGCAAAATTTCCTCCTTATGTTTCCCTCCTGGGCAATCTCTGATTATTTGAGGGTGAGGACTGGATCCCACCACAAGGAACTGGCTTTCTACCTTAAGCTACTGAGAGACCAGCAAAAGCTTTAAAAAAAAAAAAAAATTGTGATGTACATATTCCATCCTTCGCTTAATTTTTAAATTTTGCTCCCCAAATAAGGCCCCTCAAACCAATGCAGGCAACCATTCTAAGATTCTTAAAGTTTGATTTCCTTGAACAGAGGCCATTTTCATATGATCATTTTTTTAAAGAGAAACTACACAATAATTTTCAGAAACTCCAAAATGACTTCGGAGCAGTTTTTTTCTTATTATTCTTATTATTTAGAGCAGTGGTGTGTGAACTTTTGGAAGCATATTAGAATCCACTGGAAGCATTTTTTAAACCTTTGCTTAATATTTATTTATTTTTGAGAGAAAGAGAGACAGAGCGTGAGTAGGGGACAGGCAGAGAGATACGGAGACGCAGAATCCGAAGCAGGCTCCAGGCTCCGAGCTGTCAGCACAGAGCCCGACGCGGGGCTCGAACCCACGAACCGTGAGATCATGACCTGAGCCGAAGTTGGACACCCAACCAACTGAGCCACCCAAACGCCCCCAACCCAGAAGCATTAAAAAAAAATAACCATGCCCAAGCCCACCCCTGGCCAACTGACTTAGAGTTTCTAGAAGTGGGAGCCAGATGTAGGTTTATTTATAATGCTCCCTAGATGACTCCTGTGACCCCAAGGTTACATACCAGTGTGTTAAAAGCATCATCTGAAAGCTCCCGAGAGTATTAGAGAAGTTTTGAATTAAGACCCTGCTCTGCTACATATCCTGACACTAACCAGCCGTGCACGGGAGATGGAACCCTATCTAAGCAGCTAGTTTAACTACTTTCCTAAACTCTACAGCTAAAAATGTTACCCCGGGAGCGCCCGGGTGGCTCAGTCGGTTGAGCATCCGACTTCAGCTCAGGTCATGATCTCTCAGTCCGTGAGTTCGGGCCCCGCGTCGGGCTCTGTGCTGACAGCTCAGAGCCTGGAGCCTGCTTCGGATTCTGGGTGTCCCTCTCTCTCTGCCCCTCCCCCACTCGTGCTCTGTCTCTCTCTCTCTCTCTCTCTCTCTCTCTCTGTCAAGAATAAACATTAAAAAAAAATTTTTTTAAATGTTACCCCTTCTCCATCCTTTTCTGCGATTAGCTGTTAACAATGTAACACATACACAGTAATGCGCAGTGTAGTGGCTCCTGGACACTGTGCGTTTTGTATTTATGACCTTCTTTTTTTGCTGTTTATTTATTTAAATTCAAGTTAGTTACCATACAGTGTACTATTGGCCTCAGGAGCAGAACCCAGTGACTCATCACTTACATCCCAACAGGTGCCCTCCTTCATGCCCGTCACCCATTATCTCATCCTCCCCCTGCACCTCCCCTCCAGCAATCCTCAGGCTGTTCTCTGCATTTAAGAGTTTTTTTATGGCTTGCCTCCCTCTCTGCTTTTACCTGATTTTTCCCTCCCTTCCCCTATGTTCGTTCATCTGTTGTGTTTCTTAAATCCCACGAGTAAAATCGTAAGATTTTTGCTTTCTCTGCCTGAGTTATTTCACTTAGCTTAATTAACATACTCTAGTTCCATCCATGCTGTTGCAAATGGCAAGATTTCATTCTTTTCAATTGCAGAGTAAATCCCATTGTGTGTGTGTGTGTGTGTGTGTGTGTGTGTATATATATATATATATATATATATATATATATATATATACCATATCTTCTTTATCCATTCAGTCAATGGACAGTTGGGCTCTTTCCATACTTTGGCTCTTGTCGATAGTGCCGCTATAAACATGGGGTGCATGTGCCCCTTTAATCAACATTCCCGTATCCTTTGGATAAATACCTAGTAGTGCAATTGCTGGGTTGTGGAACAGTTCTATTTTTAATTTTTTGAGGAACCTCCATACTGTTCCCCAGAGTAGCTGCACCAATTTGCAGTCCCACGACTGCAAACCCTAGGGTTAGGGCTAGGGTCAGGGCTAGGGTCAGAAAATCTAATCCTAGGGGCACCTGGGTGGCTCAGTCGGTTGAGCGTCCAACTTCGGCTCAGGTCATGTTCTCACGGTCCATGAGTTCGAGCCCCACGTCGGGCTCTGTGCTGACAGCTCAGAGCCTGGAGCCTGCTTCAGATTCTGTGTCTCCCTCTCTCTCTGCTCCTCCCCTGTTAGTACTCTGTCTTTCTGTCACTCAAAAATAAATAAACATTAAAAAAATTTTTTAAACACCCAAATAGATGAGCGATGTAAAAATTAAAAATTAAACCATAAAAAAGAAGAAAATACAAATGAATATTTATATAACTTAGGACGGGTACAGCCTCTGTCAGGATGAGCCACTTGCAGAATCCATGAAGGAAAATACCAATAGATTAAACTACATTTGAACATATTAAGACAGGGGCGTCTGGGTGGCTCAGTCAGTTAAGACCAACTCTTGACTGCAGCTCAGGTCACGATCTCACGGCTTCACGGGTTCGAGCCCCGTGTCAGGCTCTGTGTGCTGGCCACATGGAGCCTCCTTAGGATTCTCTGTCTCCCTCTCTCTCTGCCCCTCCCCTGCTCATGCTCTGTCGCTCTCTCAAAATAAATTAACAAAGAAAAAAAATATTGAGACAAATACGCTAAACAAAATGGAAAAGCAAATAGTTTTGTTCTTTCTCGGTGACCAAAGAAGTATATACTCTTTGTAAAAAAAAATTAGAAAATGTTCAACAGTCTGAGGAAAATACACGAAACACATCTGACAGAGCTTTAACACCGTTACTATATATAAAACATCCCCCCCCCATTTTCCCTTACTCACTTAACAAATGTTTATTGCCTGTTTATAGTGAGGTAAGTTCTGTGCCCCACACTAGCAAGATATTTGAGGAGCTGGAGAAAAACCTTCGAGTTCGTGTGGAAAAATGGGCAAAAAAGCCATGAAAGAAGTAGAAATGACCAAAACAATTTTTAGAATTTTAAAATTTAATCATCTGACTTCGCTCCTGTGAGGACTTTAAGATACAAAACAGATGAATATAAGGGAAGGGAAGCAAAAGTAATATAAAAACAGGGAGGAGGACAAATCATAAGAGACTCTTAAATATGGAAAACAAACAGAGGGTTGCTGGAGGGGTTGTGGGAGGGGGGATGGGCTAAATGGGGAAGGGGCACTAAGGAATCTACTCCTGAAATCATTGTTGCCCTAGATGCTGACTGACTTAGAGGTAAATTAAGGAATACATAAAATAAAATAAGAAAAAAAGAAAAAAAAAAAGAAAATCCATATTTAAAAAAATGCAGAGGAAGATGACACATCAATTTTTTTTTTTTTCCATTTACACTGTCACAGTAGAAAAAGACATAATAATCAGTACTGGCCAGCAGTTGGGAAAAAAGAACTCTTGTACACTGCTGCCTGTTTAAACTGGTGTAAGTTTTCAAGGAAACTTGGACATCCACATGGGTACTAGAATTTTGCAATTCTTTGACTTAGGATTTCCACATCCACGAATACATCTCAAAGAAGTTATCATGAGTGTTAAGCAAAGACACGGGATATTCAGGACAGTCCCGTATGTAAGAGCCAAGATTGTGAAGCCATCTAAAAATGTGTCAATAGATATTTAGTTCAGAATTCATTGAATGTGCATAGGAGGTGATACCATGGGGTATTAAACGGTTTTTAGGACATGGAAAAACGTCCAAAGCAATATTTCTGGATAATAAAAGAGCAGTTTCAAAACATGTTTACCATGATCTCTTTTTGGTAAGAATAATTATTCATGGAAAAACAGACAGGCAGGATGTCCCTAAAAACATTAATTGTGGGTATCTAAGTTGGTGGGGTCTTATGCAATTCTTTATTTTATGTTTTTAAGCAAACAGAGTTCTGGCACGACAGAAAATGAACGAAAAGACTATTATTTTGCAGTCATAGAAGGAGACAGAGAAGAAAAGAGAGCCACATCTGTGAAATGAAGGACCCCCCAGCTCCTCTACGATCCAACCAGGCTCCCACAGCACTTTGTGGGCACAGCAGAGACTGGCTAAGCATTTGCTGGTGTCCCTTTTCCTCCCAGGTGCCTAGGCCGACTACAGTTCCCAGCCTTCTTTGCAGTCAAGAGTAGTCATGTGATTGAATTCTGGCCACTGGGAATTAGGGGGAAACCCGGCCTATGAAACATTCCCACAGTGGAATCCCCCATTCTTTTTCCCACACAGGGGCTGAATGGAAAGGCTTCTAAGGACGGCAGAGCAGGACAGAGGCGAGGCAGAGGCTAGGAGGGAAGGAGGCTAGCTCCCTGAGTCACTGCTTGCAAGAGCGCTACCCAGGAAAGCCACCACACCAGGAACCCCAGCAATGGACTGAGTGAGAAACACACTTTTATTTGTTGGACTTCCGAAATTTCAGGTTTTGTTAGATCTGTTAGCCTTCCCTATCAACTACCTCCTTCCCAGGAGGTACTTCCTCATCACTCCTGCCCAGAACCCTAACCAAACCTAATCCAATAATCTAAAGTCAGGCGCAGAGAACAGATGTCTTCGGGGAGGGGGGGGGGGGGGGAATCATCACTTAAGAGGCACTGGGTCTTTCTACATCGGCCCACGTTTTGGGGGACTCTTCACTTGAACGCTCACAGAGCGCATGTCTTCAACTACTCAAAGCTACAGGTGCTCCGGAAGAGAAAAGTTCTAAATGTTTCTGTGTTCTGGCACCACTGACATCATGCATGACATTCCTTGGGGTGCCAAGAAAAGTGTTAAAAGTCACCCCCAATAACTATGGGAAAATGAGAAATTTGGAACTTTCTCTATTTTTAGCTGCTAACATATGCATTTCTGAAAACTTTATTTAAAGCCAAAGGAAATATTTCCATATTGAATTTCAATACCGCCATATGCTGTTTTAGAATAAAATTTTAAAACCTGGTACATAAAGATCTGTGAAGTTATATAATCTCCACTGGGTTGCACAGACAGTGCTGATAAAGGTTGCAAGTTACCAGTGGGTCGGTGAGACTCTGGGTCCATCTCCCAGACTTTCAGGGCCTCGCTGGGGGTTTTAAAGATCTGTGAGGATCAATGACCAAGGATATAGTAGCTTGAGAAAAAGCTAATATTTTTTTAAAAAAATAATAATAATGGTTAAATGCTGAGCAACTTAGAAGCGATCATTTAGGTGTAAAGTTCCTAAAGGTGTAGAGTAAATCGTAACCGCACGGGAAAAGAGAATGTGTGGTGGACAATTCCCCTGGATTCTTCAGAAGGGTCTCAGAATATTCTAGGTATATATTTTGAAATAACTGTCCCATAAAGATGTGTACCCCAGCACCACCTGCATATTTAACCTTTTTTCTCTGCTCCTAAAGATACAGAGTTAACGGAGATTAGGGAGATGTACAAAATTTTGAAAAAACTATGTATGATTTATAACTATTTTATTTGATATATGCCGTCGACAACTGATGTTTTATATTTCATTTTACCATTTTTTTCTTTTAATCGTAGCAGGGTATTAAGTTCCTGGTCCGATTTAGAGTTTTGATATCGGCCATTCAGCAGAGACCATCATTCTAAAGAGAAGTACCAGACTATGGAAGTAAAATGTACTTAGAGTTGCCCCAAAGTTGGTCTGCTAATCTCAGCCCACCATGGATCTCAAGGGTAAAGGAGGAGGCAAGGCCATAGCAGAAATGGACACGTAAGGTGGGGAAGAGGGCACAGTCCACACCCTTCTTCCACACACGGTTTCCCAGCCTAAAACAGGTCATAATCGAAGGAGGCAAGAAAGCTTAGATTGAGTTAGAGATTTGCTTTAAGAATTAACTGGACTTCTTAGGGGTGCCTGGGTGGCCTAGTCGGTTAAGCATCCAACTCTTGATTTCAGCTCAGATCATGATCTCACGGTTCACGAGTTCAAGCCCCACATCGCTTAGAGCACAGAGCCTGCTTGGGATTCTCTGTCTCCCTCTCTCTCTGCCCCCTCCCTCCCTCACTCCCTCTCAAAAATAAATAAATAAACATTACAAAAAAAAAAAAAGAATTAACTGGACTTCTCGATACCTGAAAATAAAATTGCGCATTAACCATTAGAAGTAACGTAACACTATGGGTGACCTGAGATGCCATTTGAGAGTAGAAGACAGTATTTCCTCTAAGCAGGTGGGAAGGAGCAGTACTGAGAGAATAAATAGTTGTATGTGCTCCTGCTGACTTAGTTCATTCAATAAAATGGTGATTTATACATATGTCTGTCCCACTCTAATAGATAAGCATGACAATTTGTAAAAGTCACATTGGCAACAGTTTTAAATTTCATCCTTCAAGAGGGAATAAATCATAATCCCTTCTCCCTAGGTTCTAGTTTTTGGACATTCTGTTTTTCCAAAGGCATTCAAAAACTTCTAGTCCAAAGGCAAAGAGGACCGTAAGTGTGCCTCAGACAAGAAGTAAGAGCCCTCACTCTCCAAATCCTCAAATAGGAAATAGTGAAAGTGTAGAAATACAAGACAGGACAGCGTTTCACGTCACCACAACATTCCTAAGAGTCTGGGACAGATCTTCCTCAGAAATTATTTTATTTTCCAGGATCTGTCAGTAAAGACAGTGGCTTTAAGTGAGCCAAATGCAAGAAGAGAAGAAACCTCGCAGGTATGCTTTCCACACACAGAGAGAACAAAAATTCCAGTGCTAGATGAAGGGAAAAGCTAATGATTCCAATTAATACGGCACAAGCACTGAGGTGCATTTAAAAGAAATGAGGCGCACTTGGGTGGCTCAGTTGGTTAAACATCTGACTCTTGGTTTTGGCTCAGGTCATGATCTCATGGTTCATGAGTTCGAGCCCCACATCAGGCTCTCTGCTGTCAGCACAGAGCCCGCTTCAGATCCTCTCTCTCTCTCTCTCTCTCTCTCTCTCTCTCTGCCCCTCCCCCGCTTGCTCTCTCTCTGTCTCTCTCAAAATAAAGAAATAAACTTTTTAAAAAATAGAAAAGAAGAAAAGAAGTGAAGTCATGAGGATAATATTTGTAAAGTTTCACCGTCAACACAGAGAAAAGCGAGACATGTACAGTATCTTTCAACAAGATGGAGGGAAACACGTTTAAAAATGTTAAAATTATTGTTCCTATGTAATAGGAACATAAAAAAATATACCAGAGACCCAGAAAAGAGAGATCAAGATCCACAGAGTAAGTGCCACAGTACGAAGCGTGTCTACAGGTGCCCTGCAGTGGAGACAAAACCTCACACGCCTTTGAAACCATAGACCCTGCTGATTGAGGAAGCCTAGAAGGTGGCCTGGATGAGGAAACATCAGGAGTAGAACACGGAAACCCACGTGAGTGCCCTCCACAATCGTTTATTTTCCTGGTCAAAAAGTCCCCAAACCTGGTAGAAGCAGGAGGCTGAGGCTGGAGAGTGTTGGGAACATGAGTAGGGCTGCCTCCTGGGGAGACACGAGGGGGCCCTTCTGCTTTTTAGCACAGAACTTGATGGGAAGCAGACCCCCTCCCCTTGGATCCCATTTCACTCCAAGCGCTAGAGACAGTGGCACAATCTAGACCCAAGACAGACATGAATAAAGCCCCCAAACTGGACTCAGACGCTGGCGGGGGCAGGGGGGGGAGCAAAGGTCGATGCCATCCCCAACACGATCTGGGTGTCTAAACTGTGGATCTGGCTGGCCAATAACAGACGTCACCAAAAGCCCTTAGAGAAATGTGATGTCGGCCCTGAATAACAGAAGAGGCGGATGACCTGATAAATAGAGTGAGAAATGGTCTCTCCAGAGGTTTAAACCCAAGAAACATTCACACGACGGAATCAGCAGTCTGAAAGGATTTTTTAAATCATTTTTTTTTAAGCATTCCAACTTTCCAATATGGTGGCACTCTGTGACATCCAGGGGCCCCAGTGCAAGTACAAGGGACCAGTAGCTACTCCACGTTGTGACCATCGCGTGGATTTCGTACCCAATGGGCACCTACTACTGAGCAGAAAATAAGCCCGCAGACGGTAACAAGGGAGTAACAATGTCGAGCAAATCATGACCCTGTGGATCTTTCAGAGCAGCTGGCTACCTTCCATTCTTCCCCAGATGCTCACAGCAGCCCTGGAGGTAGGCCACTCAGCTCTCCCTCCACAGAGAACCCAACATTCACCCCAACAGCCCTCAACGGTTCCCAGCTGGGGCTCTGCCCCATCCCACCCAGATGGCCCCAAGTCAATAACTGAACACAGTGGGGGATGAGAGCCTGGCCACAGCTGCCCAGTGCTGGACCGCTCCACAGGCAATCTGTGCTCCAGGGCTCCCCGTCGGGCTGGTCAAGCTGTCCAGCCTGTACCTGGTCTGAGGCTCTCCCGGCACAAACCTGCTGCAATTCTTGTTTTATCGTTCACAGGCACACCCCCACCCCGTCCCCTCTAATAAACCTCTTGCCTTCCTAATTCTGTCTCAACATCTGCTTCCCAGCGAACCCAACGCTCCTAAAACCAACAGTAGGGGGAAGTGGCTTTCCATGCCCCAAAATGAAGATCGACCTTCTGGAAAATGAAATGCCATAGAAGTCCAGTTATCCATGATGTCATGTGGCCACTTGAAAAGGCAATGAGCAAGCCTCACACATTTTAATCCTCAGCGAGTGACCGGATGATTGAAATGTTACTGTCATTATGACACAAAATAATTAGGGTTGCTATGTAACATGTCACTATTATATTTCAGGTAAATCTAAATAGTTTTGCTTGATATAAAAATAATAGCACTTAATAAATCTTCCAATGGATTGATATCATATATTAATATCGATCAAAAAGTTTTCTAAAACATATACTTTTTAATACTGTAAAGGGTGTTAAAAAAAAAAAACAACAACAACAGGGCGCCTGGGTGGCTCAGTTGCTTAAGATCGGATTCTTGATTGCAGCTCAGGACATGACCTCACGGTTTGTGAGTTCGAGTCCCGCCTCAGGCTCAGCACTGACACTGAGGAGACTGCTTGGGATTCTCTTTCTCCCTCTCTCTCTGCCCCTCCCTCGCTCGCTCTTTCTCTCCTTCTCCAAAATAAATAAACTTAAAAAAAAGAAACCTGTGAGCGCATTATACTAATTGAAATAAATCAGAGAAAGATAAATATTGTATGACCCCACTTACATGTGGAATCTTAAAAAACTGGACTCATAGACACACAGCAGAATGGCTTTGGCCAGGGGCCGGAGGGGGTGCAAAATAGGAAAATGCTGATCAAA
Source organism: Panthera uncia (assembly GCF_023721935.1). Taxonomy (NCBI): domain Eukaryota; kingdom Metazoa; phylum Chordata; class Mammalia; order Carnivora; family Felidae; genus Panthera; species Panthera uncia. The sequence continues at coordinate 6,686,995 of NC_064810.1, read as the reverse complement.
GGGCACAAAGCTCCAGTTACAAGAGGAGTGATTCTGGGATGTAACGTACAGTATGGTGACTACAGTCAATAACGCTGTAGCGAATACTTAAAATTTGCTAAGACGGTATATCTTAAATGTTTTCACCATAAACAAAAAGAGATAATTATGTGAGGTGATGGCCCTGTTAACTCACCCTACTGTGGTAATCATGTTGCAACACATCCAGACGTGTATGGTCTCATGACGACGTCATCATGACGTTGCATGACTTAAACATACGCAATGTTAAATGTCAGTTACATCTCAATGGGGCTGGGAAAAACAAAACCAAAAGAAAACCTTCTTATTTTGTCTTATAAGATATAGGTTACATCACATAAGATTTGGAGGGTTATTTAGTTTGTTGTTTTTTTATTTTTTTTAACGTTTATGAGAGAGAGACAGAGACAGAGACAGAGACAGAGCATGAGCATGAGCATGAGCAGGGGAGGGACAGAGCAAGAGACAGACACACAGAATCCAAGCAGGCTCCAGGCTCCAAGCTGTCAGCACAGAGCCCGACGCGGGGCTTGAACTCACCACCCGTGAGATCACGACCTGAGCTGAAGTCGGACGCCTAACCGACTGAGCCACCCAGGCACCCTAGTTTGTTTTTAATTTCAGTTTTAATAGAAAGCAAGTATTTGAATTGAGAGTTTTTTCAAACAACAGCAATAATGAAAAATATGACTTGTTTTTGTTACTTTAGTATATGACTAGGTACTAATCATATACTAGATTAGGGACGAGTAAACTTAAGTATAAGGACATTTTAAACTTGGGGTTTAAAAGAAAGGACGTAAGAATCACATGGTTAGAGTTTTATATTTTTGTCAGCCTCAAACTCAGTTGGCTCAATAATACCACCACCATAAAATTTTATGAGACTAATTTGGAGGTCCATATAAATTGGTGTTATTGTTTATTTTTGGATATTGATACTAGCAGAATATTAGCAGTTAACGTGTAACAGTACTTTCCAGAAAATCCACGAAGAATCACTAAAAAATTAATAGCCATGCTTCAGTGAAATTTGTTTACTTTTTTAAAAGTACATTCTTAGAATTAACATGTACTCTCAATTAAGCAAAATGCAGCCAGGATTTTAATTTAACCCTGGAATTTGATCTTTAAAATTAAAAAAAAAAAAAAAAAAAAAAAAAAAAAAACCCTTTCTCTGCTATTTACAGTTCCTGCGTTGGGATAAATCCCAACATCTGGATACCAGAGTCACAGCAGCAAAAATCCATAGACACACATGTGCAATTTTATGCCTGCAAATGGACTATTTTTTAGGGTGAAACCCCTATGGTGCTTCCCCCCCCCATTTCTTACTTCACAGAAATCTTGAGGCGTGTTTTCCAAAAGTATCCAGAGTAAGAAATCACATATTATGTATCACACCCCCCACCACATCCACATCCACATATATAACTAAAAGGAATGTTCTCTAAAGTAACACTTTTGCTTTCTGTATGCAATGCACGCTGATAGTTTCCACAAGTCCATTCCATTCCATTTCCTTTCGTTAATACCGGCCTTGACTCACTTCCACAAGTGGGTCGTGACCTGTAATCTGAAGACCAGGGCTGCAGACTCAGGCCGGCAGCACCAGCAGAACCTGGGGCCTTACTTGAAGTGCAAAATCTCAAGACGCGTCCTCGTCCCCAGGTGCTCAGACGTACGTGAGAGTCTGGGAGGCTCTGCTCTGGAACAGAACGCTGCGGAATGAGTGTCTGTCCTCTGAACTGAACTTAGATCAAGAAAGTGCCTCAGAGCAATGGTCCAAGGAGCTCTGTGAGTCCAGTGACTTCCAGGGACGATACGTTTTCTGGCTGGATAGGTGGGTGCAAATGGGAATTTATTTGTAGGGTCGTTGATGGTACCCAGTGGGTTTCCAATGCTAGCACAGGGTTCCTAATCTGGGATCCCTGGGACTCTGGGGATGGACGTGCAGGACGGCAGAGCCCATTGCAAGAGATCTGGGTGCATGTAAGAGTGTTGGGAGGGGGGCGTGGGGTGTGCACATGTGTGCTCATTCTGGGGAGAAAATATATAACATTTAATAAACTTTTCAAGAGTTCCATGATTCAAAAAATAAAAATAAAAAGATGAGCTATCAAGCCATGGAAAGACGTGGAGGAACCTTAAATGCGTATTACTGCATGAAAGAAACCAATCTGAAAACGCTACATACCGTATGATTCCAACTATACGCCATTCTGAAAACCACAAAACTATGGCAACAGTGGAAAGATCAGTGGTTGCCAGGGGTCGGGGCGGAGAGGGGCAGGGACGGAGGCACAGGCAGAGCACAGAGGATCTTTAGGACAGTGAAACTACTCACTATGACACTACATTATCATATGATATGATACCTGCCATTATACATTGATCAAAGCCCACAGAATATACAACGCAAAGAGTGGACCCTGATATAAACCATGGACTTGGAGTGATAATGATGTGTCCATGTAGGTACATCAATTGTTAACAAATGCAGTATTCTGGTGCAGGATATTGAATAATGAAGAGGCTGTGGATGGAGGGGTGAAGGGGGCAGGGAGTAGGGGGGAGATCGGTACTTTCTGCTCAGTTTTACTGGGAACTTAACCTCCTCTGAAAATAAATATATAAAAAAGTTAAGACACAAGGCCCTTGAGAACACTTCATCTCTGCTGCCAGTCGGCTGTGTGGCTCCAATCATACCTTCAAAAGGGGTTAAGAGAAGTATAAAGGGTAGGTGAATACCAACTAAATGGGGCCACTTGACCCAGAAAAGTCCAAGACCCCTGGACCATTCTCATTCCAACAAGACCACTGCAACTTAAGCTAATCAACACAGGCATGTTAAGTATCTACTAAGCCAGACAATAATCACCATGTGGTCACTTGAAGTCTACCCAAGATTACCCAAGTCTTGAAGTCACTTGGGTAATCTAGCAAGCAGAGAAAAGGAGCACACAGTAATCATTTTCCATGGTAGACACTCCCTCCTCTCTCCAAATGGCAAGGAGCCAGATGTTAAGAATTGGAGGGCAGAGAGACAAAAGCAAGGAGCCGGAAGACCATGGGGCAAAAAATTCAGTTTCCTGGCGACAGGGATGCTGGGCAGACATATAGAAGCATCTAGGGGGTAGACAGGGACACCAGCTGTTTTCAGCCGTGACCTCTTCTGATCGGTCTGTGACACGCCCTGATTGGTGTGCCCATGCTCCTTGTCAACTAGTTTGATTATTCACCCTTCAAGGGTTGGGAGGCACTAGCAGGAAAAAAAAAGCCACTGCCAAGTTATGCTGGGTTCATCCTGCACGGGACGCAGAGCTCCAGATGGAAGAACCTGGCTTTGACGCAGAAAAGCCGGCTCTGTGTGGCTTCTGTGAACACGGAATGCCTTTGCTGGTGGTTTTCAACAGAAAATAGATGTTTCTCTTACTTTTACTGAACGAGTCAGGTAGAAAACTGGGAAATGCACAAAAGTAAAACTAAGAAGCGCTTTCCACGTTTGAAAATTCAAGGAAAGTAAAGAGAAGTCTCAATAGTTGTGAGCAAATAAAAATATTTATCTCGTGGGCGTCATCCCAAACATCAGAGGTCGGAACGAATGTTAATCTGTACGACCAACAGGGCGTGGATTGGGATTAATCTCATTAAAATATAATTTACACCAGTTATTGAGAAAAGCACTAAACCTTCTAGACATTAACTATGAGAAGAGCTGCCCGCAAGAACTTTCTGCCAGTTTCCTCCCTTTTATGTTTGTCCCACTCCAAGGGGGCTTTTGTCCAACTCCAGGCAAATCACTGCTACCAAGGCCACCCGTGGCTTCTGAGTTGTCAACCCTGGTGGTCCTCACCTTTACTCTCTATTCACTGGCTCTTCCTCTCAGCCCTCCCTGGGTTCTCCCTCCTCTTCCCAAACTCTGCATGTTGGAGGGACCCAAAGCCCATCCCTCAGGCTCTTCTATATGTGGGTCTCCAGGTGACCTCACCTAGTGACGCAACCTCGAATGCAAGCTTCTGACTCAAAATGTAGGGCTCAGTCACATCGTGTCACCCACTCTACTCAAAACCCTCCCATGCTCCCCACCCCCACACGCAGAACAAGACTGAAGGGTCTTACCCCTTGCACACCGGAATCTCACATATGGCCTCACCACTGCCTCCTCAAGGCCACAGCCCGAGGCTCTGGGCTCACTCCACACCCTCCCCACAACAGTCTCCTTGATGCTCCTTCAACATGCCAAGCAAGCTCCTTCCTAATGGTCTTTGCACGCACTGTTCTCGCTTTCCGGGACCTTCTTCCCCCCACGTGATAAAATGGCTCATGGTCTCACATCTTCGGCTCTCCGTTTGAATTTCAACTCCTCCAACAACCTTCCCTCACCTCGTGTGTAAAATGGCACCTCTCCCTCCATCACCCTCTTGCCTACCTTACTTTTTGTCCTACAGAATTATCAACGAGCACTGTACTCACACACACACACGCACACACAATGTGCACACACACGTCATATGTTGGCTGTAATACTGTAATGTCGCACGTACATAAACATATCCTATCCCCACCCCTAGAATGTAAGCTTCATGTAAGCAAGGATCTTATCTGTTTCGTTCATGCTCTACTCCCAGCAATGTTGAATGATTTCATTGAAATGGGTCAAAAAAAAAAAAATGACCAGAGATAATACAGCTCGCTGATCAATGTGTGAGAGGGTGGTCACGTGCACCAGTTTCCAAGTGAAGGGACATCTGTCAATCTCCACTTTCCACCTGCCACATCAGCAAACGTCACCAGTCACAACAAAGTATGATCAAACGGCACTCTCGAATTCTTGCTGCAGAAGTACAGAGAGGCACAACTGGGTGGGGAGATTCGTATCAAAAGCCTTAAAGTGTTCATGCCCCTTGCATTTATCACAGTTTCCGGTCAGAGAAGCGTGAAGGAAGCGGGCTTCCAGAAGGACTAAGCTGGCAGCGCTGAGGAAGAACGGAAGGCTGGAGGGAGGGGAACCGCAGGCAGAGCAGTCAGAGACCCTGTGACAGAATGGGGCGGGGGACGGTGCAGCCCTGTCCTAGTGCCTTACAGAGCAGGTGCTATGAGCCAGACACGAAGTGAGCGGAGACAGGCTGAAGAGAAGCCTTAAGTTTTAAGCCTGGGTCCCTGAGACAAGTGGCCGCTGTGAAAAAGGGAGAAAAGGATGAACAAAAATGCCTATGTGACGACGATGACGAGATGATGGTGGTGGCGGTAATGACAACAGTAACCACTGCTACTTACTAGACACTATTCTAACGCCTCCCCACGAATCACCTCGCCTGACCCTGCTACAAGCCGAGGAGGTGCTATCGTTATCCTCACCTCCTGATGGAGAACTGAGGCTCATAGGGGCTCAGTAACTTGCCCCAAACCCATCAGTTTCCAAGGTCAGACCTGAGCTCATAAAGTCTGGCCTCACACACTGCCTGCTCACCCGCTATCCTAGAGCGGCCTTGCCCCAAAAGGAGGAAGTGCTAGAAAGGAAATGACGCTATAGAAGCCTGAACCTGAACTTGGCGGAGGCTGGGCTCTCTGCGACCCGGACAAACCACTTGAACTCTGGACTCAATGCACCAGGGGATGGGAAGGTGCTCTGGAGACCAGAAGTATCACACAAACGGAGGTATGGTTCTGCTGACTGGTTTCTGAGTTGAAGGCACCCGTGCCCACATCCAGGCGAGCCGTCTAGCAGGTGTCTAGAAACGAAGGCTGGAGCTCAGGGAAGAAGCCAGGGCAAGAGGTAGCACAGTCTCCCGCACGAAGGCGATCGCTGACGTTGGAGATCAGAAGGTAAAGAGGTGCCAAAGGAAAAGGAGCAGGTGGAGATTAAACCAAGGAGAGGTCAAGCAAGACTCGTTCCCACTCACTCACAAGAGCAGGCCGGAAATGGGGAGCACCGCCGGGAAATGTGCCCTTCGCGTCCTGAACTCGCTGCAGCCTGACCTGGCCGCCAGCTCCTGCCTCCTCGACGCACACGTTCCCAGTGCTGAGTGTGGCACCAAGGGCCATGGCAATGCTCGAACCCCAGCTGCACAGAGGGACCGTCACGTGCGGCAGGGACCCCGCCCCGTGCCATCTCTCCAACACTCAAATGCTGGGTGCTGACCTGAAAACACTCTTGATTCAAATTCTTGGTAAGTTAATTTCCCAGAAGGTAGAAGTGACAAGTGACGCTTTTTTTCCTTTGGACTCTGTCACACCCGATCACAGAGCCCAGGAAACGTGCAGACATTTTGAAACCCACGTCCAAAACGTGTTCTTGAAACCCTTACAGGTGTGGCTAGGATATTCAGAGTGATGGTGCAGAACAACATAGCCCCCTACGCAGACAGAAAAGAAGAAATGAGTTGCTTTGGTACGTATTTATAGGTGATCTAAGGCTGGGTTAAAAACTGACAATTATTCACTGTTGAAGCCAAGTCCCCAGAAACACTGCAAGTGCTTGTAGAAACGCAGCTCCCGAGTCCAACCCAAACTGACTGGAGAAGCAGCTGGCGGGGGGGAGAGCCCAGGAATCTGCATTCAGACTCGCTCTCCAGAATATGTTTGAGAACCGCCTCCGGGAGAGAAGTGCCAGCTCTGTAGGGTTCTAACCATTGTCCTGGAAAGTGACCGGGTCTCCTCCAGCCCTGCCTATACCTCCCGATAAAGCTGGTGTCCTCCCTGAACGTCAGCGTCTCTGAATCTTAGCAAGGAGTCCCCGGTTTCGGGGGCTCTGTGCAGCATGGCTAGGGGAACGTGCCACCGAACCCCCGCTGCATCCGGAGCACAGCCCCCAACAACAGGGGACTGAGCTCGGTCCCCAGCGACACAGGAAGCCGGTGAGGAGACAGAAAGTGCAGCCCACCTTTGACAAACCTCACACATAAGGTATCTGCAGGCGGGCCATCAGATGTTAGAATTCTCCACTGTTTTCCTATATCAAATATCTTGGTATCTTCAAGGAACATTGTTTTCTTTTTTAATGTTTATTTATTTTGAGAGAGAGAGAGAGAAAGAGAGAGAGAGAGGCAGAGAGAGAATCCCAAGCAGGCTCCACGCGGACAGTGCGGAGGCCGACACGGGGCCGGATCTCACAACATCAAGTTCACGACCTGAGCCGATATCGAGAGTCAGACGTTTAAACCACTGAGACGCCCAGGCGCCCCTAGGCAATATTATTTTCTGATTATAAAAATAATACACCTTCATTGGAGAAATTCTGCCGTTCTATGTTTAATTAAGCACCACCATTCTGCAGAAAAAGAAGTGTGGCTATAAATGGCCACAAAGTCATCAGGCTTCTGGAGGTAGGAACCCCGCTGGAGTCTGATCAAAGCTGATTTGCTGGGGAAAAGTCAGGCAGCGTATCGAAGGCTTCTATCATCTTCGAAGTACACAGACTTTGGAGGGAAACCGGGTCTCTGCTGAGTATGTCTTCAAGACGATAAACTTTCTACCTTCCGGTCAAGCAGTTACTAGAAACCAGGTTTGCAAATATGTGGGAAATGTCTGCAACTCAATGGGTCGGGGTTAGTAAGTGAGCTCCACACTTCTCCCTTCTCCCGGGCAACGGATTAAATCACCGCCAAGTCCCCCCACCCCCTACTCGGGATGCAGGTTGGGGGACTTCCAGCATCTGTTACTTTAAGACTCCTGCTCACGGGCCGGGCTCTCCAGCTTCCCAGTGACCTCCCGCTCAATTGCTGGCTACTTCCTAAAACTCTTCTAGAACCTTCCATGACACACAAAGACAGCTTACATACACGTGGCATGATTTACAGTCAGAAACATTTAGCGTCACTTCCAGAGCGGCGGCCACGAATCACGTGGGAACAAAGTCAGTTCGGCAGTTCACTCCTTGGCAAGTACTGACCTTATGTCTATTTTCCTCCAGAATATTATCTCTTCTTCCCTCTTCCTTTCTACTGCTACTGTGTGAGAGTATGCTAATATATAACATTATATATTAATAATATAACAATATATTCTATAACTGCCATATTTTTTTTTTAATTTTTTTTTTCAACATTTTTTATTTATTTTTGGGACAGAGAGAAACAGAGCATGAACGGGGGAGGGGCAGAGAGAGAGGGAGACACAGAATCGGAAACAGGCTCCAGGCTCCGAGCCATCAGCCCAGAGCCTGACGCGGGGCTCGAACTCACGGACCGCGAGATCGTGACCTGGCTGAAGTCGGACGCTTAACCGACTGCGCCACCCAGGCGCCCCTATAACTGCCATATTTAATAATATAACAATATATTGTTATACTAACAGTATTACTATATTAACATACTGATATCTTATGTCAATACATTTTTAATACATTAATATTAATGTTAAAAATACCAATATGTTATTGATACAATATGTTTTATAATTACTATAACATATAAATATGATAAAATATAACATTATGCATTAATATATAACAAATGTGGTATTAATGACATCATAATATACTGATAGTAACATGTAATGTGATAATAAGTGCTTACTGTGTGCTCTGAACACTTTAAAAATGTTAACATTAACTAGTCTAATTCTCATGATTCTGAGGCAGGTACACTATTTACCCCCATTTTACAGCTAAGGAAACGGAGGCAATCGGTAAGTGAAGCCAAGTTTCAAACCCAGACTCCTGGTCCCAACACATTTACAAAAAATAAGCAAAAACTATAAAAGCTGAAAGGAAGAGGAAAAGAAGCAGGGGGAGGGGGAATCGCCGTCAGAAACAGGACCGAGTAAACCGATTTTTTGGTCCTTCTCCACCTGCGGAATCAACGGGAAACCAGGACGGAGCCCTCGTTTATTCCACGGTCCATCAACTGTGACTGATCCTCACAGAGACTCTTGGGGAGCGGGATCTAGACCAGTTCTAGTGGACAACAGAACCGAGGCTGGCCACCCTCCTGGGGACGACGGAGGGTCAGTGTGTCAGTGGAGTGACAGACTCCAGGCATTTCTAGGCATAGCGGCTCCCGAACTGCACCTGCGAGCCATCGGCCGCGTGGAGCACGCTCAGAATCCCCCCGCGTGCCTCCCCTGCAATAAACAGTTAAGTGTGATACCTCGGAGGACTTGAGGCCACTAGGCTATCAGAAGTGGTGGACATGTGGGCACAGGTGCCGTGAGGGGGATGGGTGAGGACAGCTGAGCACCTGCTCACAGGTGAGGACAGGTGAGTGGGTAGAGCAGGTCAGGCAGCTTCCCTTAGGCGTCCGCCCAGCCCCCTGCCCTGGGTCCCTCCTTGGCTGTGTGCAGCGCCACATCCCAGGTGTTTGGGAACATGTGACTTGCGCCCTGGATGGCAGGTGCTGTGTCTTTGTGGTCCCTTATTCCCCCACCCACCCCAAGCCCCTTGTGGGTACAGGGAAGGTGCTTCTCAGCTCACAACAGGCAACCTCAGAAACCCGTTCCCCAAGCTCTCTCCTCCCTGACAAGGTAAGTAAGGCCCGTCCCGAAGTATGTACTCAATGTGGCTTTTTTTCTTTCCGACACACATAGTTTTCTCTGACAACATGATGTTTTCAGTCCCATCACATTTTTTTAAATGATTATTTATTTTTGAGAGAGAGACAGAGACAGAACGGGTGCAGAGAGAGGAGGGGCAGAGAGAGAGAGGGAGACACAGAATCGGAAGCAGCCCCCAGGCTCTGAGCTGTCAGCACAGAGCCCGACGTGGGGCTCGAACCCACAAACCGCGAGATCATGACCTGAGACGAAGTCGGACGCTCAACTGACCGAGCCACCCAGGCGCCCCTGTCCTACCACTTTTTGATCTTTACATGTGGGATCATATTGTATTTACTCTCCTGTGACTTGTTTTCTTTTCCCAACCTTGAGAATCATCCACACTGATACACAGACACAGGTAGACACTTGTTATTTTCACTGCTGTGTAGTATTCCATTATAGGGCTAGAATGCCATTTAGTTATCCATTCTCCTGTTGGGCACCTGGGTTGTTCACTTTTTCCTCATGCCCATCTCCAGGCATCCAAGGGCAACAGGGGTGTACCCAGGGGTGGGACCACTGGAGCACAGGGTCGGTGCACCTTCAGCCTCACTAGGCAACACTCGACTTATACACCAAAGGGTCGTGCTGATTTACACTCCCCCTCCCCCAGTGTGCAGGAGACCATCCTGAGCACCGCAGCCGAACCTCAATGCTATAAACTTGTACTATCTCTGTACTATTATTTTTTCCCTTAACCCTTCTCTCCAAGCCACCAGACAACATATCCCACCTGCGCACCCATCTACTCTGATGTGATCACTATGTTTTAAGTGCGTGCGTGAAAATTACATGACGCTGGGGAAGGGGACATGTTTTCATGGATTTGTGAAAAGCACTGTGCCATAGATCACATTGTTTTGGACTTTTTTTTTCACCCGGCTCCGTGTTTTGTAAGACAGACCCATGCTGTTCCGTGTCATCACAGACACTATAATACTGTATTTTTAAGAGGGATGCTACCCTCACTTTATAGGATACCACAGGAACAGCTCACAGTAGTTCAACACTCAATGGGGTTTTTGTGTGCTGCGTGTAATTACAGTCCTCAATCTGACCCCACAAAGTCAGTGCTTGCATTTCAAATAAGAGGAAACCCCAGCCACCTGTTCAAAACCACCCAGGTTAGTAAATGAGGGAGCGGGATTTGAATCAAGTCTTAAGATGCCAGGACCCTCGCTCTGATCCACGACACGAACCTAGCCAGGATGCACGAGGCAGACAGTTCTGTAACCGGCGTCCCTAGATCATACCTCTGGTGGACCCATGAGTGAAACTCGAATTCACACAGGCCTCGCTTGATCAGTTCCGAAACGTACAACCTTCTATGCGAATACCTGGCGAACAGCCTTAAAGGGAACAGTTAAAAAATGTGCCAATCGGCTGTCTCTTTAAAGCTGTAAACTTGACTAATATGTTAATCCTTTTCCTCAAATGGTAGTATATGGAAGTATTAAGAGGATGAAATTCTTGAGAAGAAACGCAATAACGTGAATCAAAAATTCCTTTATCAGAATGAGAACTAATGGGGGGCGCCTGGGTTGGTTAAGTATCTGACTTCGGCTCAGATCGTGATTTCGTGGTTCACGAGTTCGAGCCCTGTGTCGGGCTCTGGGCTGACAGCTCAGAGCCTGGAGCCTGCTTCCGATTCTGCGTCTCCCTCTCTCTCTCTGCCCCTCTACCACTCGTGCTCGCTCTCTCTCTCTCTCTCTCTCTCCCAAAAATAAACATTAGAATGAGAATTAATGACCAAAATCTCGAATCCTAACAAAATAAATCTGCAAGTCTTTCCCTCCTTGGGATAATAGCATGGGTTGACATTTGATAGCCATGGACTGTACCCACCCAGCAGAGCAGAAGCATGGTCATACACCTGACATGCTAAGATCACGCTTATGTGACACAGAAGTATAATTTCTAGCGTAAGACAGGACGTGGAAGGACCAGCAGAGAAAGACAAATTAAAATGTGCTTAGTGACTTGGTATTAGCACCGACAGAGAATAAGCTGAAAATGTTTTCTTATTAAAGTTCTGCTCATTCTCTTTGTCAACGAAATTGCCACAACTCTTAATATTCTTTTAAATCAAGAATGTTCTATATTTCACAGTTACTTACCATCCCTCCCTTTTATTATTATTATTTCTAGCTCCTTAAACATATAAAAGGGGAAAAGTAATTTGTTCTGGCAGAAGAGAGTTATAGTAAATCATGGAGAATAAATTTCTTAAATATGAAAGGAACATGACTTCCCTCCGGATCAGACTATGGACACAAATGTGGAGTCATAAACGTCTGTTTCCACGCACACCTGCAATGTTAAGTCACTTCTGTGGGGAATTCAGGTCCTTTTCAGATGAGGAAAAAAAAAAAAAAAAAAAAACGCTCAGTAGCAATGAGCCAAAGACAAAATCTTCCACTATTTACATTAACACATCAAGTGGAACAGTTCATATGCCATTTATAAGAACTTCCCCTCCCAGAAATAAAAGCTGCACTCAGCCCAGAACCAGAGACTTCACAGCACATAAAATTTTAGTGAATAAATTTCCCAAATCAGGTGTTTTAAGGAAGCCGTGGAAGGCCATCTATTTTCTTAACTTTTTTGGCAAGGATACCAATCTCATGTACAAAAAAAAAGGGGGGGAGGAAGTCCAGGAATAATTATTCAAATTCCAATAGCTGGAATTTGATAGATTTTACAAAGGAAACAAATGTCTTTAACATAATTCTCTGCAACTCAGAGCCAACATCAGCTGCTAATAACTGCACTTCTAACTGCCAGTTCATCTTCAAAACACACAGAAGCAATGTGAGTTGAGATTTCTTTTTTATTTTTACTTCCTGAGTTGATATGTATTAAAAAAAATTCTCCTGGTTCTCTTTCTCTTCAGCCTTCACTTACATTTATGGTAACGGCTATGATGATAATGAGAGAAATCAGAGCTGGAAATACAGCTCGCTCCTGAGATCAAATGCCGACCTGTCCACTAAACACATCATCAGAAATCATGCTTCTTGGGTTTATCTAAGACTGTTTGCATTTGATGAATTAGCTTTTAAAAACAAGCCCTAATGATTTCTTGCTGACTTCAGCTTTTCCTTCCCGTTGGCTAGGAATAAAATGCCAACCATGATGACTTTGGGTGGTTGACCTTCATAGCCTGAGGCACAGAAGATTCTTCTCGTCTGGCCTTCTCCATGAGCTTTTATTTGCATCCCTCAGCTTCACGGTCAACAAAGATGAAACGGAAAAAGCCTTCCCCCTCCCCCGTCCCTGTGTGGCACGGACACGCTTGCCAAATACGCCCCAGGAATTTCCGAAGGAGCCTTACCACGTCCACGGGAGACTGCCCACTGCACGTGTTACAGGCATAACTGTCCCGGCCCCAGTGAGACATCGCACACAAGCCACACGACAGTGTCCGCCACAGAGGTCTGCTCCTCCCCGACACTGAAGGCTCAACACTCCTTGGGGAGCCCCTCTTTCTGACGCTTCGGGAGCACCCACCAACCTTGAACAACGCACTGAACCCGTTCCTTCTAAATCCGCGGTCAAACGTGGAAGAGCGTGAATTACACCCGGTACATAGCACTCCCAAGCGCGTTGCTTTTAAGATGTGTGTGTGCGTGTGCGTGATGTTGGAGGGCACTTCATATTTTGGCCAAAAAAGGGTGAACTTTCCTTTCAATTAGAAGCCACTTTCCATTTTCAGGAAATGTTTCAGGCAAAGAACATTTAGATCAGTGAAACCTACGAGGCCACTTAGGGAAAATGAATACACGCAGGGGACGTGCAGAAATGGCAAGGTGGCGAATGATTTGGGCCAGTGTAGACAGCTGAACTAACTAGCACAGGTGTAGACAGCCGATCGGGGTAATGTAGCTCAAGCCCCAGTGTTTCCTGTAACTTTTATTTGGGTCAAGTTACTAAAACCATCTCTTTACTTCCTCCCGGCGGCTGTGCCCGTGTGTGCCAAACGGGCCGGCTTCCTCTCAGGACTCCCGGGTGGCTCGGGACTCAACCTTGTTGCCTCACCTCCAAAGACATGGGGAGGTGCAGCTGGGGAACAGGTGAAACAGGTGCCACGTGTGGGCGTGGCCAGGTAAAACCACCCCTGGGCACGGGAAGTGCGAGGGCACAGCCTCCGGTGTCCTCCCAGGTAACCCCCGGCAAGGGGCAAGGGGGTGGCGTTAAAACAGAAGCTGGAAGAATCCGGATGTGGCTTCTGTGTCAATTCAGGGGTCAGCCATCTTCTGCCGAAGGTCAGACAGTAAATACTTTCAGCTTTGCGGATCACGCGGTCTTGGTCGCCGCCACTCAGCTCTGCCGTCAGGACACGAAAGCAGCCACACACGGTGTGGAAACGAGGGAGCGTGGCTGCGTCCCAGCAAAACTTTCTTTATGGACAACGAGATCTAATTTACCACGGGTTAGGAAATATTCTTCTTCTTTTGATTGTTTTCAACCGCTCCATATTGTGAAAACCATTATCTTAGCTCATGGCGGTCTAAAAACAGGTGGCGGGACGGACCCGGCCCACAGCAGAGGCTGGCTGCCCCCCGCACAGGCTGATGTGCGGGCCTGCATCCACCAAAATGCAGCCAAGGAGGAAGCAAGAGCGGCCCCCCGGCCGAGATGAAACCTACCTTGATATGAGCTGCTGGGTCCGGGACAGTCTGAACCATGTCCTTCAGTCGACCAGCTCATTCACCATCCGCTCAGAACCTGAGGCAGCTGGGTGACAAAAGGGACAGTCGTCAATAACCACGTTTCCACGCTTTGTTTCCCGTTAGGACCGAACGCCACACACTATGGTAAAAGAATCACCGTTTTTGAACGCGTTTGCCCCAGCAAGCACCTTGCTAGGGCAGGAAGTGCCCTGAGGAAGCTCCTGGAAAATCCACTTCTCTCCTGCCGGGGATGTCACTGCCTTTGAGGGCCAGTGAGACAGTGGTCTGACAAGCCCCAACAAACCCACGTCACAGGCAGCTCACACACACCATGGTACATGGGCAGCGCCGGTGAGGGATCGTTTAAAGGAAGAAATGAGGGGCGCCTGCGGGGCTCAGTGGGCTAAGCGTCTGATTTCAGCTCAGGTCACGATCTCAGCGTTCGTGGGTTCGAGCCCCGCGTCGGGCTCTGTGCCGACAGCTCAGAGCTTAGAGCCTGCTTGGGATTCTGTGTCTCCCTCTCTCTCTGCTCCTCCCCTGCTCACGCTCTCTCTCAAAAATAAACATAAAAAAAACCCAAAAACTAATACCTAAACGTCTTTAAAAGTTCACAGTTAGGCTCTTAATGAAAAGCACAGCTATCACTCATTGAATGCCTAAGCAGCAGCCCTTGGACCAAGGGCTCCACAGGAATTTTCTCATTTTATCCTAACCACCGTCTGAGAGTCAGCATCCCCACTGTCCAGTCGGGGACATGGAGACCCAGGAAGGGTCACTGATTTGTTCGGGATCACCTGCTTAATAAGCAACGGAGCCAGGATTCAAGTCGCACTGGCCTGACTCCGAGGCCGCTAAGACATTTCGGTTTGACAAGATGAACTGGTTAAGCCCTATACGAGGAAGATATGTTAATTCATTTTAGAATTTAATTTAAATTTAAATGAGTTAAATTTAAAGGTGCCCATACTCTAAGGATAAAGACCTCATCCAATATATTCCTTTATTCAGATTATAAACCAGCATGTTCTGGTTCCTGTCCGTCTGTCCCCTCCCATCCCCAGAGCCACCCTCCATGGCCCCCTTCCCTGCCCCGTGCCCCCAGGGCTGACCCCCACAGGCTGCCTCGGTAGGGTTCCCTTGCCCTCTGGCCCCCAACATGTTTGGTCCCTGTGACACCATCTGGAGACGGTGCAGGGGCAGGAGGAGAGAGGGGTGGGCTGTTTCTTCCCCACACTTCCCACCACCCGTTCGACACCCCCTCCTATCTGGCTACCGTTCTGGTCATAACTGACCCTGTGGTCACCTCTCTTGTCCTGGGGACCCTCCCCCTGGGCTGCAGGAACCACGCCCCGCCCCGTCTTTGGTTCTCTGTACATCTTGGCCATATGTCTTCTCTGGCACTGAAAACCCCTCTTTCAATTTATATCTTTAGGTGCCATCACTATTTTCTTTCACCTACCATTTTTTCGTTGTCTTCTTCTGTGCAAAGCCGGCCTATGACTCTTAGCAGCAGTAAACTGCCACACGAAAATAAACAGTTCAATTCCAGGACGACAGCCACGAGAGCTGTCTCTCGAGTCTGCTGTCGACCACATTCTTCCAGGGGTACGCAAAGGCGCTCCCTGGAGCCCTAACTACGTCTGTGTTCTGCCTTTCCCACCCTCTCAAGGCACAAACACATCCACTCCCAACAAAGACGGGCTTCTCACGGGAAGCCTTTGCCTCCAGGTCTGCGTGCTTGGGGCCTGTCTCCCAAAAGGGCTTCATGGAGTCCTCCCTGAATCAGGGAGAGCGTGGCTGAACGAGGAGATGACAAACGTGGACCCCTGCTCCTCTGACCCGAGAACCTTCGCCTCCCCCAAGGCGGTCTCCTCAGGAGAGCAGAGATCCCCCCAGGAAACAACACTCTGCTCCCAAAGCCATTCGGCCTGAGAGAGGTCCATCCTCGAGCCTTCCTGACAAAAGGAAGGCTCCCCACTGCACGACCCCACACTCAGGAGCAAACCATTCTTCCTACATGTCCTGGTATCCCCCTGGGGCAGCTCACCCCACCCAATTCTGCCTCTCTGCACACATATCCTGCCGCTCATAACAAGTTAAAGTTCATCCCTTCCCACCAAATCGGTGGAAGGAACGTTCCACTGGAAGTCTGGAGCCCAAGCCTTAGTAGATCCAGAAGATTCCTCTTCCTGACTCTGGGAACCCAGTTCCCGTACTTCGAGCCGCATGGCAATGTGGCCAAGGCCCAAGGCTGGTCCCCAGCTGACAGCCAGCACCTTATGCCAGACCCATAAGGCAGCCACCCTGGACACTCTAGAACATCGTCTCTCAGGTGGCCACAGCCCCTGCTGACATCAGGAAAACGGAACTATCAACTGAGTCCAGGCAGCCCACAGAACCATGAGAAATAATAAACCAGTTGTTTTAAGCTACTAGGTCCGGGGACAGTTTATCACAGATGGAGAACCCAAACACCCGGTAAGTGTTCTAGATACCTAGACAAGACAGAGACTAAGTAGCTCATGGTGTACTGTCACCCCACGGTGACCTACAGTGATGGTTCCAGTTCCCCTCCCCTCCTTGTGTCTACACCTCCTGCCATATGACTTTGTGGTTCGCACACCTAAGAGGTCGTTTGTTTCCCCAGCCTTTGTTTGGGAGCTGTCCACACGACTTGCTGCAGTCACCAGAATGCACCAGAAGGGCAGTGTGCCAGTTCCTGGATAAAGCCCCAAGAGGCATGAATTGTTTCCACTGGCAAATTCCGGCCACCACAGGAACGTGCCAGGCTAGAACGCTGGAGGAACAGAGGCATGTGGTGCAAGGCCAAGACATCCCATATCCCCAGCCAAGAATATTCTAGATCATCTGATAAGACAACCGAACCCTAGGCACAGGAGGGACACCTCAAGACCAAAACTGGCCAACCAAGGCCAACCTGAATGGCCAACCCACAGGCTTGTGAGCTAAATAAATTCTTCTTGTTTCAAACCACTGAGATTTAGGGTGGCTGTTACGCAGCCTTTTTGTAGCAGTAAATTACTAATACACACAATATGCCTTGGATAACCAGGCTATCAAGATCCCCCTTAAAACTTTTCCAGTTAGGGGTGCCTGGGTGGCTCAGTGGGTGAAGCATCTGGCTCTTGGTTTCAGCTCAGGTCATGATCTCACGGTTCATGGGTTCAAGTTCCGTATCAGGCTCCACACTGACAGTGTGGAGCCTGCTTGGGATTCTCTCTGTCCCTCTCTCTCTGCCCCTCCCCTGCTCATTCTCTCTCTCTCTCTCTCTCTCTCTCTCTCTCTCTCTCTCTCTCAAAATAAATAAACTTAATTTTTTTTAACTTTTCTAGCTACAGAGATAAAAGAACTCAAACAGTGATTTCAAAGGAAAGAAACTTTTCCCAACACAAAACCGCACCATTTCCATCCAGCTAAGAGACAGGGCCTCAAACCCCCGTCCTCCCCTCAAAATGAGTTTGGAAACTGAAGAGTAACCAAGATACCACTACCCGAAGGGCCTGTGAGCTTTGCAGAGCCCTTCCTGGAGCAGCCGAATTTCCACTTCACAGGATGGGACCCTGCCAACTCTCTGGGGATTCCTGATATGATGAAATGGAATCAACATTCTGGATGCCCGAGACCACAGAAATGTCACAGAAGTTACAGCTGCCATTCAGTGTGTGACCAACCGAGAGATAAACTTAAGGAACAACTGTGTCTCCTGTCTTTTATGGGGAAGCTGTGGGTACTTTCAGAGAGGAAATGGCAGGGAAGGGGGTGTATATATTACTGATGCATCACCACCACACCCCTCAAGGGATGGGAACGGGAAAATAATCCATATAGATATCAAGAGGTGCCCAATGAAGGTCAAGGACAACACCCAGAGGAAGGAGAGAGTTGACATGTGAGGGGAGCCAAGGAGGTGCCACCAAGGAGCCTTGAGGCATGTGGGCTGGCCAGAAGGCGGGAAGGCAGGGAACAAAAAGTCCCCCCTGCTCCCCATACATGAGGGAACCAAGGCATATGACCTTAACCTCCAACCACCACCAGGATCACCATTGTCGGAGGGATTTATTAAACATTCACAGAGCAAATGGCGCCCCACCTTGCAAACCAGACCAGCTCAAAAGCAAAACACCTCGAGACCAAGAGGATAAAAGTTCTACCACTTAGCAAGCTACCTCCTCCCACAGAGGTCCTTGACTGGTTCTGTGGCCATTCAGGTGCTTATTCTTTTCTGCTCTTTGGGAGGAATTTTGTGGATTTTTTTTAAGAGTGCTTCTAATTTCTTTCTGTGATGCTAAGGATTAATTTTTCCAAACTTTAGTTGTTGATGAATGACGTTTGGTCATGTATCATTGTGAGAAGGCTTTCATTTTCCATTTTACCTGGCTTTGAACCCTTGCAGAGCTTGGATCCATGTTGTCTAAAAACCCCTCCTTTAATATTGGTTTCCTGCAATAACTTCATTTGGTAACGTGTCTGTTTATGACTTTGTGTTTCATGATGCAGCATTATTTCATCGTTGGGTATGTTAAAAAATAAAACGTACTGATACCCAACAGAATTCTACTTGTCACTGTTCTTCCTCCTTTTTTCAAAAATACCCGATGTCGGGGCGCCTGGGAGGCTCAGTCATTTGAGCCTCTGACTTCGGCTCAGGTCATGATCTCACGGTTCGTGAGTTCGAGCCCCGCATCGGGTTCCCTGCCGTCAGCACAGGGCCGACTTTCGATCCTCTGTCCTCCCCCCTCTGCCCTCCCCCGCTCGCACACGCTCTCTCTCAAAATAAAGAAGCATTTTAAAAAATTAGTAAGATTTTTAAAAATAAGAATGCCAATGTCTTACAAAACAGAAGCAAATATCTGATTTGGGTTACTTTACTATAATTGTATAAAGCGTGGATGGACACACAGTGCCACAGGTAAAATACGCATTTCATAATGCGGGAGGCAGGGGTGCAAAATGGTCCAGAGAAGACAGGGATATTTGCAGGGTTGGGGCAAGAGCACACATGGAGGTGACCTACCTGTCCTTCCCAACCCCAGTTCTGTCCATATGCAAGGGGCCCTCCCACAGTCATGTGGACACCCCAGTCCACACTGCCATGCCCCACCGAACAGCTGCCCTGATGGCCATGCTTCGAGCCTAGGGAAACACACAGAATCTACCAAACGAGACAGACTGCAGGAAAGAAGCCTGGGCAGGCCCTAGAGATGCTCAGGCCAGTCTGGGCAGGAGCTGTGGGTTCCCAGGCACCGCAGGTGTGGTGCGGAACGGGGGACGGGTGCAGCTGGGGAGACAAGAGGGTCCTCGAAGGCATGGAGGAGGGAGGGTGCTCTTCTCAGAAACCTGAAAAAGGCCACTTCACCCTGTAGGGCCTATAGCTACTCGTCTGTAAAATGGAGATAATATGACTGTGGTATAATAGAAGAGATATTTCCGGGCGCCTGGGTGGCTCAGCCGGTTAAGCATCTGACTCTTGATTTTGGCTCAGGTCACCATCTCACGGTGTGTGAGTTTGAACCCCGAGTCAGGCTCTGCACTGACCGTGTGGAGCCTGCTTGGGATTCTCTCTCTCCCTCTCTCTCTGCCCCTCCCCTGCTCTCTCTCTCTTTCTCTCAAAATGAATAAACTTGAAAAAAAAAATAGAAAAGATATTTGGTCTTTTCCCCCGTTCCTGGCACAGAGCTCTTAACACTCTTGGCTCTTCCTGAGTGAGAAGAACGATAGAAGCATCTAATGATGTGACCTTTGAGGGACCCCTAGACAGCGTCACAGAGGTCCCAGGAAGACCACACCTTGATGAGAAGCCTGGGGCTTTTGGTCCCACCATCATCTTCTGGGGAAGGGAGAAGGGCTGGGGATTGAGTTAATAATTGATATGCCTTGGGACGCCTGGGTGGCTCAGCTGGTTAAGCGTCCAACTTCGGCTCAGGTCATGATCTCATGGTTTGTGAGTTTGAGCCCCGAGTCGGGCTCTGTGCTGACAGCTCAGAGCCTGGAACCTGCTTCAGATTCTCAGTCTCCCTCTCTCTCTGCCCCTCCCCCACTCACGCTCTGTCTCTCTCTCTCTCTCTCTCTCAAAAATAAACATGAAAAAAATTTTAAATAATTCATATGCCTTTGTGATGAAAACTTAAAAAATATATATACCCAAATGACAGGAGTCAGAGCCAAGAGGGTGATACATTCCAACTCCATGGGGACAGAAGCACCCGTTCTCAGGCCCCTTCTAGATCTCACCATGTTCACCTGTATCCTTTATAACAGACTGTAAGAGTGAGTGCAGCCTTCTCCTGAGTTCTGTGTCCTTGTAGCAAATTACTGAATCACGGAAGGGGATGTGGGAACCCCGGGTCTGTAGGCAAGTTGGACAGAAATGTGGGCAATCTGGGGAGGGACCCGGTACCTTGAATTGGCATCTGAAGTAGATGGAGGAGGTCAGTCTTGCCGGACGGAGCCCTTCATGTCTGGGGTGTGACACTAACCCCAGGGAGTGTCAGAACCGAATTAAATCGTAGGATACCCGGCTGGGGTCGGAGAGTTGGAAAATTCGTTGATGGTGTTGAAAAAGGCACCACATATCTGATGTCAGAAGCGGGGAGAAGAGACTCCTCGGTTATCTACCTCCAAACTGATGGCACACAGCTGTGAATACCGGGTTTGGCCGGGGTCTGTTCCCAACTGGTTAGTACCTGAGTGGGGACCACTCTTGGGCTCTCCCTCCGCGGCCAACTCCACCAGGCTTTTGTGAAGTTGCATTAAATCACGCCCAAGAAACCTCTTGTGGTCCTAGGTACACAATAAGCACTTAGGAAGTGGTAACTGCTATGATTGAGAGAGCAGAGATTTGATACTGTGTAAAATGCTGCAACTTTGAGAGGAATGATTCTCAATAAACAAATTCATAAGGGACCTTTGTCAATTGACTGGAAACATCCTTGACTTAAAAACTGAATGTTGGGGGCGCCTGGGTGGCTCAGCTTGTTAGACATCTGACTCTTGATTTTGGCTCAGGTCCTGATCTCACAGTTCATGGGTTCGAGCCCTGCATCAGGCTCCTGGATGACAGTTCAGAGCCTGGAGCCTGCTTCAGATTCTGTCTGTCCCTCCCCTGCTCGCTCTCTCTCTCTCTCTCTCTCTCTCTCTCTCAAAAATAAATAAACATTTAAAAAAATAGAAAAAAAAAAAAGGGCACGTGGGTGGCTCAGTCGGTTAAGAGGCCGACTTTCGCTCAGGTCATGATCTCACAAATCATGAGTTCAAGCTCTGCATCGGGCTCTGTGCCGACAGCTCAGAGCCTGGAGCCTGTTTCAGATTCTATGTCTCCCTCTCTCTTTCTCTGCCTCTCCCCTGCTTGCACTTTGTCTCTCTCTCTCTCTCGATCAAAAAAACATTAGTAAAAAATTTTTAAAAAAAGAAGTTATTGAGTTAAAGTGAGATCATAGGGTAGGCCCTAAGCCAATACGACTGGTGTCCTTACTCATCTAGAGGGCAGAAGATACGAACACCCAGGGAGATGGCCATCACACGCCAAGGGGAGAGGCCTGGGGCAGACTCTCCCTCGCAGCCTCGGAAGGAAGCAACTCTGTCCACACCTTGACCTTGGCATCCAGCCTCCAGAGCTGGCGATCTGTTTGTGCCAGCTGCTGGGGAAAACGAATGCACCTTTACTGAGGGACTTGTCCAATATTTCAACTGATGAAGATTAGGAGGCCTGATTTAGGGAAGGGTAAGGGGGAGGGTGTGCCTCAGGAATCGTATCCGATTTATTTTCCACTCTTTTTTACCAGACTACCACCTCGGCTCAAGGAGCATCCCAGGCACTGTGCATTACCATCCCATCTACTAACCACTCCTGGCTTCATTTTGGCAAAAAAGAGATTTTTTAAGTTCCGTGGCCCAAATGAGTGTTAATGTAGGCCCCACCATAACCTCTTCCAACCCCTGAAATGCTTTTCTGAGGGAAGCCTGATAGTTCTCCGCAGCCAAAGGACACATTTTGTAGATAAAGTGCTGAAATCCCCCACCTTTCCCTGTGTCTGCCTCTTGAGATGAGGCTTCCATTGAATACAAGTCAAATAACTATAAAATAGCCACAGAGCGAATTTGGTGATATGACAGGAAAATGTACGTATCATAAAGCATAAGTATCTGTAGTCACTGCCCTTGGCCTCCGGCTCTTCTGGAAGGAGCAGACGAGAACAGAAGGAAGTGGAGAAAAGGGTGATGACAAGGTCAATACTTGCGAAGCAGGGACACAACCAACCATCCCCTGTGTCAGGGGCGGGGGCCAGCAGACCATGCCAGGCCAGGGGCATCTCACTCGGGGGAAGGATCAGTGGAACCAACACAATCCCTCAACATACATCAAACAATCCAAAGAAGGGTCTTCGGTTTTTGGTTTTAATTTGTCTTCATCATGATAAATGTGTTCTTCAATCGTCATCCTCCATTTCACCCACCTCCCCACCAAGGGAAGGTCTCGGGAGGTTTTGGAGCACAAATATCAAATATTCAAGATACCAAATATTTATAGATTCTTATTTAAAAAAAAAAAAAAATTCTTGCCTAGGAGAGGTAGGGTTATCCGGGATTTTGTTTTACCTTTAATTGCCCTTGGCCCCACCATCTTTTTTCTCTGTGAGTCATTTGTCTTGCTTTTGGCCAACACTGCTTTTCTTGGGTCTTCAAAGATCGTGGAACACCTGAAAAAGAATTTAAATATATTAAACCTTGGGGCTTTCCCCCCAAATATTAATACCAAGGATCAAACGTGTGCTTAGTGGCCAAACCTATTTCTTAAATATTATTTTAAAATATCCTAAAAAGAGGGGCGCCTGGGTGACTCGGTCGGTTGAGCATCCAACTCTTGATTTTGGCTCAGGTCACGATCCCAGGGTCATGGGACCGACCCCGAGTGATGCTCTGCGCTGTGCGTGGAGTCTGCTTAAGATTTTCTCTCTCTCTCCCTCTTCCCTTCTCCCCTGCTCATACTCTCTCTCCCCGTCTAAAAAAAAAAAAATCCTAAAAGGAGAATGAATTTAAAATCCTCCCCTTAAAAACAGGCAGGGGGGAGAGGGGTGACAACATCTCCCCAGGAAAGCTCAGCGTTAAGAAACAAAAATTAGGAGTGAAATAAAAGCCAAGCCTGAACTGGCATAGTAAAGCACACATACACTTTTGCAAAGAAAATATTTTGAACATGTTTTCCTTCCTTTGCAGACCCCAGCTTTAGTAATCATGGTTTCTCCATCCTTGAGCCCTTTTGTCTGCTCAAACAAAGAGTAACAAGGTTTATTAAACATCCTGGGAACTGTAATTAAGCAATCATTTTAGTTCCAGGAAAGAAACAATCCTTTTAATTTGTAGATGCTTAGGAGGATCCGTGTTTTTAGAAACATTAGACACACTACCAAACTGAAATAAGGGAGAGAAGGGGGGGGGGCGGGGAGTCTTCCTTAGAATATGCCTGTTGCCACAGCTCTAAAATCCAATCTCTTTTTTTGGCGATACAGGAATTTCAGGGCTCATGCAACTTTCCAAGTAAAATATCCAATCCCAAAATGTTACATTTAACGGAATCCTCACAACATGACAAATTGCAAATGGCAACTGTTTCAGTTGAAAATATTTTCAAACTAGAAAATGTCTTATGTGTTGCATCAAAATCAATATTTGCAAGGGGCGATAGTATTTATAAATGTTTCCACGGTCCCGCTGGCTCTCCCACTCTGCTCGGGGCGCCAGCCAAGTCCACCTAAAGTCTCTGGGCCTGGGCTCTGGGACAGTTCGTCCGGCTGCCCCAGTCCCCACAAAGTGTCTGCTGTGATATGGGAAAATGTAAATTCTCGGGAAAATATTAGAATCCAAAACCACATGCGTAACGTGATTCCAATATTGTAAAAAGACCAACACGAGCTGGATGAAAGACAAAAGGGAAGGCGGAAAGGGAAGGGGGCGGCTCTAAGGAAGGGTACGGAGTCGCTCACAGAAGCGGCTTTGAAGTTCCAACACGAGGGAGTCTTATTTTCTCGGTGATCTTCTTTGGGGTATGTTCCTAATTTTCAGAACGAAGAATATTCATTTCGATAACCAGGGAAAAAAAAGAAAAAAAAACAACAACAACTACGCAATAATCCTTTTAGGTTACTCGACGGATTTCCGAACTGTTTTCTTGACAGTGATGTGCGACTTGTACCCATCCGGCCTTGGTGGCCTGGTGCCGGCCTCCCTTGATCAGGGACACGGT
This sequence comes from Panthera uncia, assembly GCF_023721935.1. NCBI lineage: Eukaryota > Metazoa > Chordata > Mammalia > Carnivora > Felidae > Panthera > Panthera uncia. The sequence continues at coordinate 6,662,503 of NC_064810.1, read as the reverse complement.
GCTCAGCGGGAAAGGGGAAGGGAACGGTGAAGTAGATCATGCTCTGTGTGGCCGCGCAGACCCTGAGTTACCAAAGGTGTTCCCAAGTTTCTTTTTCTCCAAATCCAAAAGGCAATATTGATTATCGCTTGGTTAAATGCTTTCCACGGACAAGTGGTCAGAGTAGTATTTAGTTTCCAATTGCCGAAGAGGGGGTAAGAGTTTTTTAAAAGCATGGGCTGAGATTTACTATCCTATGTCATCTCAGAGCATCCTTTAGTGCCAAAACCTCAACATGCCGAAGGAGTAACTGGATTTATGACTGAATATTGCTGGACCTGATTTAAAGACAAGAGTAAAGCCCAGAGAAGATTCTATTAAATATGTGCAATGGGTATTTTTAAATTAGCATTATGGCGTTATTAATATTTCATTTATCCAGAGGGCACTTATCTGACAACATAAATTATCCATAACACAGCTGAGAAGACACAAAGGATCCAAAAAAATGTCACGAAGTCCGGGGAGAAAAGCTTTGCCAGAGAAAGGCACGCTACCAGCCGCGTGAGGCTAACAGCTGGCCCAGCCAAAGCGAGAAAGTCAGAAAATTTTGCAAACCAGACTCCAGAACTCAAAAAATACAGCCATTTGAGAGCTCTGGTTTAAGAGCACACTGCTTAACCCTGCCCAACAGTCCCTGGTCCCGCCGAAAGCAGAGACCAGAGGACCACGTGGCCCTATGAGGACACCGCCCGCCCCCCCTCACCCCCAGCCCTGCCACGGCCAAGGACTACAGTCCCCACCACCCTCGGATTCCGTGTGGCTCCGAAGTCTCCACAGTCACAGGAAGAAGGATGTGGTCATTAGAGAGTGCCCACTGGACGCGGGTGGAGCCAAACGCGTCTGAGCATCTGAAGGGCAAGTTCATTTGCCAGAGCAGCCTTGGTGCCGCGGACGGAGCCCCGGGCTGGGAGTCCCAGGCTCGTGCTGACACACGGCAGCTGCCGGAGCTGCTCTGCACCCCAGTTTGCTCGTCCGCAAGCTGTGGGCGAGAGACGGGGGTGCGGGTGGGAGAGAGGTATTGTGGGTAACAGACGGCGTGAATGAGAGATGGGGGGCACTGTGAGAGGCGGCACAGGTCAGGGAGAGGTGGCACAGGTGACAATGATGTGGCACGGGTCAGGGAGAGGCGGTGCGGGTCACGGAGGGGTGCGGGTCACGGAGAGGCGGCACGGGTCAGGGAGAGGTGACGCGGGTCAGGGAGGGGTGGAGAGGGTCAGGGAGAGGTGAGGCGGGTCACAGAGGGGCGCGGGTCAGGGAGAGGTGAGGCGGGTC